>NW_010318922.1:38515-76945 GCF_000700745.2 Antrostomus carolinensis | reverse complement strand
CTGAACACGGGGTCCTTCACGGGGACAAGGAGTCCTCCGAGCTGGCTCTCCTTTAGCTGGGTCAAGGCAGGTGGGAAGAAGGGAGATCCCATCTGATGACTGGACAGAAATGTGATTGTGAGGTGATTTCAGTGGTTCCTTTTATAAAGGATTCTGCTATAAAGCAGAATATGAGCACATTAGAGTGTCCCTGAGCTCTAGTCTACAAAGTGTTCAAGAAATATCACATTTACTGCATATGATAAGCTCTGTCACCTTCAGTGGAGCTTGATCAGAGCCCATCAGATTAGCCCATCGGAGACCATGGAAGAAGAGACTGTAACATTAAAGTTGTACTTACAAAACTAAAACAATGTTTACTTTCTTTACAGAACTAAGCCCCAGGTACTATGGCAAATACTTTGACTGTAATTAAAGCTTACACCTTAAAATAGCTAATGAAAAATGCTGCTTAAGAGACACTGTCTAATTTTCTAGTCATCAGTTTACCTTTGGAAAAATGACTGTCAAATTTTCTGGAAAACAGATGTTCGAGTACCTGATAAATAGTAACAGTGACATGACACACGGGAACTTATTCTCAGTTGGGATGAACTTTGAATGAATTTAAAGACAAATAAAAGGATAAATTTTCAGATTTGCAGATGAAAATGCAGATGTTGGAGTTTCATAGACATGCAGCAAAATCCGTACACATATACTACTCCATAATCCGTACACATATACTCCATAATCCGTACACACATACTCCATTTATTTTCTGCCTTCTTTTTTTTTTTTTTTTTTTTTTTACACTGAGCAAACCTCTTGGAGAATTCTGACCTGTGAACACTTGAGCCCCAAATTCACTATTTTCCCCTAATAAATAACCTCTTTTTTAAGTACATGTCTTTGTTTATGCACCTGCTGTGAGGTTGTAAAATGGATATCGACATGGTGATGCCTTTTATCTTTTAGATATTTTGGTCATTCTGCTCATTACAGTGATTTGCTAAGAGCATTCAGTCTCTGGAGTGGTGTGCTCAGGAGGTGTCGTTGTGCCAGGGATGATCACACACACTAGATAACTCAGTGAGACACTTTGAGCCTCAGAGTTACTTGTTCTTATCTCAGAGAGTTTAGAGCAGCACGGTGGGTTTGGCACTGGCTGTTCTAGGACAGGCTGGTGGCTGCACAGCAAACCTCGCGAATGCTGACCAGGGGCTGACAGCGCTGTTTCATTTTCCTCTGCCCCGTGTTCCTCCTCAAACTGCTCCAAGGCCCTCAGAAGTGACTCAAAACCTTTGATACCGAGAATGTTAGCAAAACACCTTAAAAAGAACTCATTTTAATAAGTTTTTGCCCACATCTTATGCAAAATTCAAGCCATCCACTGGTCGACCGAGCTATCAATTGCGTTACAATTCTGTCACGCAGCTCTAAACCATTAGCAAGATTAAGTGACGCTGGGGTGATACTGATGAGTAACAAAGTGCATTAGGATTCCAAAAAGACGGTTTCTTTTTACTGGGGCTAAATGAGCTGTGGAAATGCTAACAAGATGCAGTGACTGCATCCATTATATAGTGCTTGCTTAAGTCAACAATTTAATATGACATCTTATTAATAAATTTAAACAGAATGTGAATTACATGCTGATGATTATTAGCAGCTACTTTACAGTTACATGGAAAACAAACCAAATCCACACACCCCTCTGGCCCTCATAGTAGCTCATAAAGTGCAGAGACAAGATCATATTCAAGAATCCAGGAAACACTAGTAGCAAGAAAAACTAAACTAGCTCTGTCCTGCCCTGCAAATACCGTCCCGTCTGCTCTTCTCCCACCGTGGTATTGCGTACGTGACCAGTGAGGGGCAAAGCTCTCTGCAGTCACCTGGCTGCCCAAGCCAGAGACACCTCACTTGGTAGAACACTTAAGAATGTGCTCTCTTAGCTCCATCCCAGCAAAACCAGGACACTAGGTAAGATAGCTCTCAGGTATCCCAGACAAGGACAGGTTTAGGCATGTGATAATTGTCTTTCTAAGAGGCTAACTAGAAAGGGATCCAGGGCACAAATCCAGGACTCTGTTTCCAGCAGGAAATTCAAAGCCAGAGTATCTGGTTCAGTAATAGGAAGCTCTAATATGAAACAAGGCCTCCTGTAAACACCAGAAAATCACACAAGTTCCAAAATCCGCTCCAATTCATCAGAAATGAAACTTCCACATTGTTCAATGAAAACCTCGAGTGCCAGAATACCACCAGAAAACCAACCAGGCAACCAAAGTTTCCAAACCCCAAGCCTACCCCTGCAATGTGTTTCCTAAAGCAGCTTACCCACTTTGTGGAACATTTTCTAAGCAAACTTAATTTCCAGTCTCTGGAGTGTATTTCTTGACTTTCCAGACAGTTCAGAGTCATGTGCAGAAATGCAGACCATGCAATTTCTGCAGTGACACGTGCAAAGGTGGCATCACAGAGCACAGGGGGTCACCTGCCTGGCTGGCACACAGAAGCACATAAAGGACCTACCCATCTCCACAGCCCTCTGTGTGAGAAATGCTTCACAGAGATGACATTCATCTGCTTTCTCTTTTCCATTGCCAAGGAACACTGTCAAAGCCCAGAAGTTACAAACCCATCATCCTTATGCTCTACACATGCCAGAGCAGTAACGCTGTCAGTAGGACAGTCCTGACTCAGATGAGCCAGCACAGGTGCTCACTCACTCCAACATCTGCATTTTCATCTTCAAATACACAGATCTGTGTATAATTCATCCAGTCAGGAAATACAGCTGGGACGTAGAAAGTGCTGGTTACCAACCCTACTTCGGAGGTTTGACCCTCAGTGTAAGGACAGAGCTATAGAGACGAGTTGGTGGAGGGTCACTGCTGTCCCTCTACCATGGATGGTTTCAAGCACCATGAAATCCTGCTCTGACCCTACAGGCTGCCAGTTTGAGGATGATGGAGCTTTTGCAATCTTATTTTAGTGAGTTCATGTTCCCTTTGTGCAGAAATAGCCACAGACTGCAAGATCCAACATAATATAATCTTTCTTGAACCACCATTTTATAATCTCAGAAGGGAGCACTTGTGTATTTTTTCTTTAATGCTGTTGCTGTTGAGTTAATTGGGACAATTAATGGCCATTGCCAATCATTAAAGCCAGGGACGATGGCAGCACGTGAGAAAGGTGTTGTAGCAACAACCTTACTGCAGTAACTCTTCATTAAATCAGACCCCTGTTCTGCAGACACTGCTGGGCTCCAAAAGACAGTAATTACAGCAGATGCAGCACTTGTTTTGCAAATTTACAGCACAGTTACTTTCTATCCTAAAGAGGAGTTTGTGAGTTGTAACCCATATCTGAGCTTTGTCTTTATCAGCATTAATCAGAGTCCCACATGAAAACTGACAGGGTATCAGCTGGGGAGAAGAATATTTATGTTTACTATTTTAAGCCCCTGAAAATTAAATTCCACATCTTATAGGGGGAAAACTGAAATAACAGGAAGAGCCATAAAGAGTTTAGACAGCTGGAATAGGAGAGAGGCCCATTTTAGGGTTAGCAGTGACACAGCTGATGAGAACGAGTCACTCTGGGCGAGCTGTGTGTGTGAAAGGCATACATCACTGCTTGTCCCCTGCCTGGCTCTGAGAGGCATTGCTTTCTCACTTCCCTAAGCAATGAAAAATGCATCCCAAAACAACAGCAATGATAATAATAAGCAATGTAGTAATTTGGAAATATAATAGAACAGATGGCTTTCAGTTTTTCAAACAAATGTGTCACGTCAAGGCGCAGCAAATGCACAGAATTACATGATGCATCTGATAAATGATCCAGTGCCTGGAGGAAGTGGGAGGCTGGAGCAGGGCTGGGCTCCTACAATTCGGTCCAGGCAAGACAGAGATTGTCAGTGAGCTGGACGATGCAGCTGGACAGACTGACAGAACCAGGCACTGATGGACAGACAGCAGCTCAGCACGAGGAGAGGGCGGCGGCTGGCAAAGCAGCCTGTGTGTGAACCTGCTCACCACCACCCCTGCTCACCTCCCCACACTGCAGCATCCCACCCTCCCCACGGGACTGCCCTGACCATGGCCTGGGCCTTGCCATATGTTCCTGAAGTCTCATCCTGGGAGCAGGTTACACCAATATCAACCATCACCATCAGCAGGTTCCGGGGGAAACGCAAGGACTTGGTGTAACCTCTGGAGCTGTTAATGCTTTGACCTGTCCAAGAGGCCCCCCACATGCTCGTGTGCTGACATCCCCCATTCTCTAGGCCACAGCTGGAATGACCCCATGACGGAGAGGGGTCCTGTAAGTGACCCCTCACCTGTCCCAGCAGACACTGAACCAGAGGGCACCAGACTGACTCCTGCAAAGCACAGCTGTCCCCAGGCCTTTGGGAAAGATTTACAATGCACAGTATTTGTTCTGTTTCAGTACCCAAAATATATTTGCCACTGGATATTTAGAGAACTGTCAACATCGTATGAGTACTCCTTGAATAAAGCAGTATTAATTAAAGGAAGATACGTCCTACTGGGATTTCAGAAATTGAGAAGCAATGATCATTGTTTTTCACCCACTAATCCAAAAGAGCCACTTTGCATAGGAACAAGTAACAAACATGGTTTGCCAGCTCCAAAGATCATAACTACAATCTTTTTAGGATTAAAGTTACAACAGGAAAAGGATATCAAGAGACAGAATATTTCTACAACTTCTAAATCATGTTCCTGTTTCTCTTTTTCAGCTGCTCCTGTAAAAACTAACACCTTAAGCGTCCCATAACAATGTCAGAGGTGTTTTGAGGATGTTCTGCCCCGGAAAAAAGGAACAATTCCAGGAAATGGGAAGACCCCGCAGGATGAAGGGACGGGGCTGGAGTCCTGGCAGAGGCGGTTTCCCGGTGTGACTGCCCGGCCATCGGAGCTGCTGATGAATATTCAGCGCTGGCTGTGAATGTGACACCCCAGGCAGTGTGTGTAGCTGTCACTGTCACATCTTTTAGCTTCTCGAGGTGACTGCAGTGTTTTCTCTCCTCAAATCCCATATAACACTTCACCCTTGTCACCTACATTTCCCTCTCCCGCTGAAGTGCGGGAACACTTGTTCCTGTGTGATGACTCTCATCTCTGTGCAGCTGCCAAAAGCCATCCTTGAACATATTCTCTTTCAACTTATAGCTTAAAATTTTGCCTGCAGCCATACCACTGCCTGCAGTTAGTCACCCAAGGCTGAGCTCTCATGTGAACTCCCCAGCTCAGAAAGGTCAGGCATAGTCCATGTGTGGACAAAGATAGAGGGTTCGTCAAATTAACTGTAGGGACTAATGGGATCTGTGCAGCAGAACCTGCCTGCAGAGCTGCCCGACTCTGCCTCTAACAGGCTGCCCTGCCAATAATACACTGAACCACATTCCTTTGAAACTGAAAGCAGTTTAAAAATCAAGGCTCTGTGTTAGTGAAAACAGTTTCTGCTGGAGAAAAGAATCTGGTTTGCATCACCCTCTCGGAGACAAGAGTTTATTCCATTCCACATCCTTCTTCCCATGTTCCTCCTTAGTTCTATCCTGCTCCCCCGACAGGGTCTGCCTCGTCTGAGCAAATCCCCCTGCAAGTTCCCTCCTCAGGAAAATCGTACCAATGTCAAACCATTCTTAGAACTTTGTGTCTTCCTGCCACATAAAAAGAAGAGAGTGACAGACTGTTCTTGCAGCCTTTTCACTGCACTGCACAGTTTTTCTGAGTGCCATATGAAGCTGACTGTCCCCTGTTACCCTCCAGCACTCCCAGATGATCCATTCTGGTGTTATGGAGCAGCACAACAGCATCCAGCCCATGGCTGCGACTTCCTTAGCACCATAACCACCACCACCACCAGCAGCAGCTCTTTCCTCTCCACAGCGGCCACTCCTTGGCCAGGAGAGCTGCACTTCCAGCAGCACCTATGCAGCAGCATCTTGT
Source organism: Antrostomus carolinensis (assembly GCF_000700745.2). NCBI lineage: Eukaryota > Metazoa > Chordata > Aves > Caprimulgiformes > Caprimulgidae > Antrostomus > Antrostomus carolinensis. The sequence continues at coordinate 70,976 of NW_010318922.1, read as the reverse complement.
CAAAGACATCCTTGACATTTACAGTGAGATTTTTTTTTTTTTTTAAAGAATGTAAATGCCTTGCTCCATCCAGCTGCAGGCTAGAGATCTTTCACAAATGTGGTGCTTATGAGCCCAGGTCCTTGCAATCAGATTCTGCTCCCAAACCTGTTTTTCATGGTGAGACACAGCCACGTCATTCCCTTTCTTTCCAAAGACCATACCAGGTAGTTCCAATCCATCACCCCAAGACTGTGGGCTAGTGCAAGCAGGAAAAAGTTACAGAGAAAAAACCACAACCCAACCCCCTAAAAGCCCCAAATAGAGGTGCCAAAGGAACTGTATGGAAGATAGAACAGTGCCTGCTCTGACGTAGTTTATCTGTCCTCCATTCAGTCCATCTCATGGATCAAACTTTGTCATTTGATTCACATAATTACATAAAGCAAAGATTTACCCAAAGCTTTCTAATGAGCTCAAATCCCCACAGGTTTCCCTGTGCAGTACCTTTGTCCAGGACTGTTGGAAAACACCAAATATTCTCACAGTCCTAATGAGAGCCAGCAGAACCATGGTGCATCCTCACATAGTCCTTTGCACATGGGGCAGCAATAGGGTTAAAATGCTGTATTCCTGTACCCACCTCACCCCTAATCCCAGTTTCTGGTGATGTTGATGTCTCTGTAGTGCAGGAAAGGCTTTAAAATTCAACCAGTTCATTTTATTGGGCATTATAAAATGTGGTTGTAACATGACAGTGTTATCTTCACAGTCCTCTAAGGTGATAAAGTTTTATCCTTCTTGGGTTAAGATGTTAGCTAAACGGCTGATGTTATGCTGCAACTAGAAAGGGTTTTTTGCACTACCTATATAAGGATCCCAAATAGCTACTTAATTGTTGTAATAATAATAATAATCCTTCTTGTGCTAAATTCCATGTTATTGTTTAGCAGGCATTGGGAATGACACATTTAGCAGAATATGTGAAATCCTTGCAATGGAGACACTTCAAAAGCATTTCATAATTGAAGAACGTCAGTCTCCATGAAAACCAGAAGACAGCTTAAACCTTCACAGGCAAACCATCACCAGTATCTCTGTGCAAGGGAATCAAAGGAACGTGGTGTGCAAAAGATGCTGCCAGTTTGCAGATCACAACGTGGCCATCCATGTGGACTAATAATAGTAATGATAGAATATACAAACACGTGCTGCACAATGCAATTGCTCAGCACCCACTGACCAAGGCCCTGCTTATTCCCAGCTAGGGATCCTGGAGGAGGAGAGGATCCCAAAACCACAATCCCAGAAGAGCAAGAGCTCAAGCTTTCTGGCCAACCCTCATTTATATACTGAACATGGCATTTTATGATACTATATGGAATATCCCATTGGCTATGGTATGATATGGAATATCCCATTGGGTACCCTGTGTCTGTTGCTCTTGCTCTGCTCCTACCCAGCTTGCCCAAGTCCTTCTTGCACACCTGCAGAGCAGCAAAATGTGAGAATTTGGAAAGTCCTTGATTTTTTAGCAACAGTTAAAAACATCAGTATATTATCAACATTCTTCTCATACCAAATCTCATACTAAATCCAAAACATAGCACTATTCTAGCTACTGAGAAGAAAATTAGCTCTATGCCAGCCGAAACCAGGACATTGACACACACCATTGTCTGTCTCAGGCCTTTCTGCGATGGCACTCACCTCGGAAGTTGGGGCTTTTGGGGAGGCACATGAAATCAGATAGTTGACCAAAGCAGGAATACCTGCTTTCCTGCTGCCCTCCCGGCTGCGCGAGGCCGGGGCACTCACCTCGGGACAGGCGTTCCAGCCCCTCATCAGCAGGGCAGAGATGGGCTTGGGGATGGAGTAGCCGATGGGCGGGCGGATATGGTGGTATGCCATGTCCGCTGCTGCCGCCGCTGCGAGAAACAGCCCGACAGAAACTCGTTAGCAGCCAGCAATCACACCCGGCCCCAGCAAAACACAACCCACTGACTTCTGACGTGTGCCCCGGCAGGTACAGAAACGCTGATCCCTCAAACCTGTGGGTACAGCCTTGTAGCTCAGCCAGGCGTTCCAATCCGTGCTGTTTGCAAAGAGAGCCACGGCACTCGTAACCTCGAGTGGAAACACTGCTGTTAGGACTGAGCATGGGGGAAGACAACCTAATTTAGCTTAAATCTTAGACAAAGGGAAAAAAAAAAAAGCCCTTTGGGGAAAAAAAAGAGTTAACCTTCAACTAATATAAAATAAAAAAATTATCTTCATTATTAATACAGGGTGACAGGTATAATCCAATTGCAGATAAATTGGTAACAGACTTGGAACTCTTAAAATAACCCAGGGCTAGTTCTGTTACAGTCTAAGACAAAAACTAATTCTAAGTGCTTCTTTAGTAAAAGTCTAGTGAGTGCCTTTTTATAAGTGCAAGCCACTACTGACTGAGACAAAATGGACAAAATGTTTTCCTAATCAGGTTTACATGTTTAGTGGATCCAAACACTTTGTTAATCCCTCTCATTCCTTTTGAGCAAAATTTTTTCAAGTCAAAACAAATGTATTTTGAACTCATATCAAAAGCTAAGTAAAATCTTTTGTTCGGCTGACACTTTAAAATGATGTGATCTGAGTATAAGGGATATGCAGGAAACTGTAAGATTGCAACCAAGAGATTGTAACAAGAATGGAATCATGTGGGGGTTTTTTTAACCATATCCCATTCTCATCACAGCATTCATCATAAGAATAGATTAATTTCAGTCATTGTCTGGCCTCATAGCAGCTTTTGTCTGCATGACGGTGTTTCAGAATGTTAATATCAGATAAATCCTGTGATGTTGTGACTATATGTAGACAGGGGAGGCAAACACAGCTTGCCTAATTTTGATTCCACTCTAACAAGGTTTAGGAAGCATGACTTAGATACTACTGGATTCACCTTTTGCCTAGCAGGCACTATGAAAAGAGGGAAAATGCAAATCAGATTAAGATCGCAATGAAAAATGTTGGGTTTTCTTTCTGCCAAAGATAATGTAAGTGATATATTATCTGTTGGCAAAACCTCATCTTACCAAAGTTAATAGGATTCATTGCATCAGTTTAATGGGGTCAGGATTAGAAAAAGAAAGGGAGAAATACACTGTGTGCCTCTGTGTACTCCCATACTACTTTACAAAATTTGTTTCTGTCACTATTGTTTGGGCTCTTCTTTCACTATCAGTGGGCTTTTCCTTCAGCTAAAAAAATATATCTGTTAAGAAGTACTTTAGAATGGCTGAATTAAATTATAAGAATCCATTCTCCTAAAAAATGAGTAAAACAAAAAAGAGCTTGGGTGGTTCCCAAAACTCTGAACGTAGTGATGCTTTCCAGCTCTGCCACGTGATAAACTTGAGTCCCTGAGTATTTTCTGCTTGGACAGGTTGGTCACATCCTGCCTTTCCTCCGGGTCAATGCAACTGTAAACCATGAGAGGAATCAATGACAACCCACCTACAAAAATGTTATTTCAATTTGTTCTTGTTCATGGATCAGAGGAAAAACTGTAGCAACTGCAGAATGTTAATCAACATCTCCTGTGTGGGATACCTGTATGTTTATCATCAACACGCCGTTTCCTTCTGCAAGCATCAGCTTTGTGTTATTTTTGCTATGTGGGAGCCACTGGTTCAGTTTCTGAATCCAGTTTCACACCTGTAATTTCCAGATGTCCATATCCCTGTGTTTCCCCATAAAACTCTACTCAAATCTTATATGCTGTGAGTTTTACAGGTGTGGTTGAACTTCATCTGTGGACAGCAGTCAAGGAGGAGGATCTTGAGATATCAGAGGGTGTCCTCTTGCCCCCTGGGCCTTCCAACTTGTCTTTTAAATGGAAAATGTACACCAGGTAACTGCCAATATCTACTTCCACAAGCAGACTGTGCCCGGAGCACAGAAGGATGTCTTTGCAGCCATGCCTTGTGCAGGCACACATGGGACACAGATAACACACAAATTATGCCACAATTCTCAGGAAAATGGGAGGAGGTTGTCCTGGGAACCATTCGTGGGTTTCTCACTCAGTGACAGACTCTGTCATCTCAACTAGTGCTCAAGCAAGTGGGCAGCAAACACAGCAGTGCATCTGATGAAGAACCCACGCTCCAGCCCCTTAATCCCCAAAGGAAACCAGTGACAGCAAAGATAAAGATCAAACACATCGTCCACCTGCACTGGTCTGCAAAACTGCTCCCTGCTTTAATAGGCACAACCCCGAGAGGCGACGCAGCGTTTGTGAGACGCAGCCCTCGTCCTTCTGCGCACGTGGACTTGTGCTCCATCCTCACACAGCCTCAGCCTCCTTCTGAATCCTAAATCCTTCTGAACCTCAGCTCTTCCCTAAACTGGCTACAAACCTGAACAGCATTTGCACTGGAGCCTGGGCCTTAATCAACAAATGATCTGATAATCACACAATTCATTATCATCTGGTTGCCTAATTGCTGTGTTTGAAGTATATGCAAACTCTCAGACTATAAAAACCTCAGCAAAGAAGTAATCACTATGTTTAGTAAGTATTAAGTTTTGCATTCTCCAGTCACTTCTCAGAACCATCATTCTTTAGGTTTTTTTTCACCTGGCCTGTTTTACAGGTGATGGTTGAGCACGCTCAGGAGGTTTCCTCACTAACCAGATGTGCTGCAGGCTTTGGTTCTGTAGGACTGCATAATGTGGACCTCAACAAACATTATGTTTGACTTAGTGGTGAAGTGATTTAATTGGGAAATGCACCTGTTTTAATAAATGTTCTATTTGATAAAGTAAAGAAGTAAAGAAAGTGAAGAAAATTCCTCGAAGTACATGCTTTGAGGAAAAGATGGGATTTGTATTTAACTGAATAGTCATTATCTGAACATATAAAAGCAGGACTTTTATACAGACTATAAAACATACAACATCCTCAAATTTGCTTTTTGCAGAATATATATATATATGTCAGATGTGCACATTCAATATCTTTTTTTGTATGTAAATTTATCTTTTTTTAAGTTGTGTAGATCTACAGCATGTAATATATATAATTCTAGTGGGATAGTTCTGTGCTTTTCACTGAATGCATAATCTTAGCACTTAATAAGAAACTTCAGTAAAATGGTGGTCAATATTATGCAGTGTAGCTACTTCTCTAATTCAGAGAAATTTAAGTATTAATTCATGGTGTATCTTACCTGGTTTCAGGTGAGCAAATGGAATTTCACCTGTTAACAGCTCCCAGAGGCACAAAGCATAGCTGAAAACATCGGCTTTTATCGTGTACCTTGTACACTGAGTGAACACCTCAGGGGCCATCCAGCGCAGGTTCTGCGGATCAGGAAACATCAATAACACCTTAACAGCCTTTGCTTCCTCATACAGGCATCTTTTCCTGTGTTTGTATGGTTGTTTGCCTTGCTTATCTCCTTGCCTCCATTGCTCCGTAAAATAACTGGTAAATCTGACAGGAAAATGGTCACCATAGCTTGCAAAATTTGGGCAGCAAATTATTGCACATTATGTGTAACAGCATTAGTACGGTAGCTGTCTCAGCCCCATTAAGCCAGACTGACCAGGGTTTAAACATAAGAGTAGTACTAGAATAAAAGCAAAACACACAGCCTTAAAGCCTGGAGACCACGTTCTAAGGTCAGAGCATGCTGTACAATACCAATTAGCTACTACTCCAGCAGGCAGATGGAAAAACTGATGGCAACTGCATTGGGTTGGTGTCTCCTCTCTTGAGATCTCACAAGTAACCAGCCTCTTACTGGAGTGATGAGTTCAAGGTCTTTTTGCAGATTCCTTTGACCTCAGTAACTTAATCCACACTCTTTATAAGTCACCAAACCCCAGCAGGACCCAGGGCTGCAGTGAGTGCTCATGAACAATTTGTTAAAACAGCGATTGCCAAACTCTGGCTTTAGTGTCACCCATCCTGTTCCATCAGTCATCACCATGATCCAAACTTTCATGACCATGGAGCAGCACACAGAACACATCTGGGCTAAAACTTGGGAAGAGAACAACACTATCTTGCAAAGCTGACTCTGTGAGCAACAGGCTTGTGATGGAGAAAAGAACTCTGAAAGAAAATGAGTGTCGAATAAACTACCTCCCTATTAGAAACAGGAACCACCTGCCTGCAACATGTGTATGTGGGTGGGGAAGAGTGGATTAAAAAATGACATTTTACTAAGGATTTTGGGGGCAATAGAGCCCCAAAGACAACCTTATAAAACATATTTTTTCTGTTGCAGATATTCTATATTCACTATTCACTCATCTCTACCATTGAAGAAGTTTAAAGGAAAAAAATCCACACAAAGAAACATTAAGGAAGATAAAATACTATACCAGTTAATATTTTCCAACAAAAATATTTCTTATGTCATTTTCTCCTAAACTGAGTTTGTCTGTATGCTTTATACTAATTATGTGGAACAAAACAAGAAACAAACCCCAGGTTGTTTTGTCATGTTGTCTTCATCCAGGGACTGCAAAAATCTAGATTCTGAAACACATAGAACAAAAGAAGAAAATTAGGCCAATACAGATACCTACCTTATTATACAAAAATCTGGGTATTTTTTTTCTTTTTTAAATAACTCTGGGGCTTTGAAAGTCCAAGTGAACTGTAATAGCTGATTTCCAACAAGGGTGTTTACAGACAATGGAGCTTCTCAAACCTGCATGCCGAACTCAGCACGTTCAGCGTAAATCTACAAAGCTCCATCAACTCTAATAGCAGTTTACAGCAGCTGAGGATCCAGCTCAGAATTGTGACCTCGTGGTTGTTTGTGCTGGTTAATATAACTGTGTCGAGACTTCCAGCAGTCAGTCACTGAGCCCGGCATTCAAATGCAATCCCGCAGAAGCCTGTCAGTCTTACTTACTGTCAGAAACAGCCCACCTAGACATGACAAGACTCTGCATGACTGCGGTGCCGGTGATATGCCTTTGGCACATCAGAAGAATACACTTAAGCCTGCAGCTGTAGGAGTAAGAGTATTGCCAGCAATGCCCCAGACAAGCAGCTGCTCCCAGGAGGTCCAAGCCTTGTGCTTGGACCAACCCAGGTGCTGTCTCCTTGCATCAGCTGGCTGGAGAACAGCAGGTCTGGGTCCCTCACAGGTACGGTCATGCTGGTGCCACCACCCTCCTGTGTGAAGCTGATGTTCACACACTTCTACTGATCACGTCTGTGGTGACACTGCACAGTGACAATGACCATGTTTTAACTCAAGTAGTGCCTGAGGAGTCAAGTCAAACCCAGCTCCCTAAACTCCCCCCTCACATCAATGGGAAATCATTCCCATGGAGCTCGACTGGTGAAACGTCAGGACAAGGAACAAAATACAGATTCAAAAAGTATAACCTAGTCTAATTTCAAACACAAATGGTTACCAAGGTCCATAACTGAAATAGAGAGCTGAGTTCTGTCCTTTTAACTGAAATTAAAGAAACCTGTCCTATTTCCATGGGGCTCGGCTGCCAACAGCCAGACCTGCACCGTCCTCAGATCGCAAGCACTTGCCATGAAAGAGGAGGGAGCACTGGAACAGGCTCCCCAGGGAGGTGCTCATGACACCAAGCCTGACAAGATTCCAGAAGCATTTGGCCAACATGTGCCCTCAGGGACACAGTCTGAATCCTGGGATTGTTCTATGCTAGGGCAAGGGTTGGACTCGATGATCCTTGTGGGTCCCTTCCAACTCCCAACATTCGATGATTCTATGATTCTATCAATCAGAGGCATTTTTACTAAACTTCTTCCCCTCTTCTACCACTAAAAATAATCAAACTGATATGTATCCCTCTCACTGTCATCTGGGCTTCCTTCTCAGATGAACAGTGGGTTCTCCTCAGCACCTTAGATAAGACAAAAAATAGGGGCATTCTCATCCGTGAAAGCCTTTTGTCTCCTCTCAACAAAATGAAAACCAAACTCCTGAGCAGTTTCTTAGTCAGCACGTTTAGTTTTAGAGAATTTGAGGTTTATTTATAAACATTGCATAAAACCTCCTTACCTCCAAAATCAGCAACAACTGCATGACCATCCTCATACAGGAGAATATTGTGACTGGGGGGAAAAAAAAATTACATATGTAGTTACTTGTTTAATAGCATCTTAAAGATGGTGAAAATTTTATAATTTTTGGTTCATAGCTAAACTCTTAAGGAGTTCAAATCACCCACTTAAGCAGATAAATGTCTATAAACCACTTTCAGCTACATCTCATATTTGTTGTTATTAAGTACACAATAACTCTGAGGAGGCAAAACCAATAGCTGCATAAATGAGAATGTCAGTTTCTAATCAATACCAGAACACAACCGTGTCTGTAGTTACAGATCAAATATAACAGCTTTATTCAATATGTGCCCTGAATCGCAGTGATGAAGTGAAAAAGATGATATTTGAATACAAACACAGCAATGACCTTTAAATAAAATTCCATGGAGTGATTCTTTTCTCTTTTAAGGCTTGCATAAGTATAAATTGATAGTGGCAATTCCTAATCTATGCTAATATATAGGAGGGAAGGAACAGATCTGAAGAGTCCGTATAGAATGGGTCACTGGAAACCACGAGAAATCCATTAAGCTGGGGAAAAAACCACCACCAGAATGGTGAGTCCTATTCAATTTAATACTCACACTTAATAATGCAAATGTTACTTTCATGAGACAAAGGCATGTTGTTTTTTAAAGTATCTCCATTTGTTTATGAAGAGAAGACACATGATTCGTCCTGTATCTTATCTCAGCATCTAGGGTGCAACCTTCTCCCCGCTCGCACTAGTGGAGGTTTGTCAGTTGGTATCTGTAGGGGGGAGATTTTGGTCCTGCCCTCCATTCCTCTTCCCCTTCTGCAGTGTCCCTTTTTATAACGTCTTTGAGACCTAGGAGAGCACGACTGACGATGTGTGCTGAGCTACTCTGGACCTGAGCTGGGTCTGAGGTAAAGTGCCAGATTTCCATCAGCTTAGTGAGTCGGGAGCACTTGGTGAATGTGTCACGTTTCACCTTTTGGTCAGTGAAACGCCTGTTCCTGGTCATTGTCTGATGGGCAGAACCTCCCTGCGGGGAGCGGAGCCCACGCTGCTCAGGACGGCGGCTGTTAGCCGAGCGGGAGTTCACAGACAGACACGCTGCTCAGCGCCTGCACTGTGAGCCCAACGCTTCTGGGGACAGAGGGGTGCACCCTGGAAAACACCCCAGATCCCAGCTGTGCTGCGCCGGGGTGAGGCGTGTGTTCACGTCTTCTAACTGAGCTGCAAGAAATCCCAGAGAATGTGATATTCATGCTAGATGTATATGTTAGGCATTTATTTCAATATAAAGTCTTCATCTTTGCCCCAGACAGTTTCAGAGTTAGAAGGAGGGGATACATGCAGGAAAATTCCTGTTTGGTCAGCACACGTATGGGGCAATTTCTGTCAGGACATCTAGAGATCAGATAAATTATTTATCAAAAATAATTACCGGTACTGACAGCTATAAAAGTGTTTTGATTTCCGTGAAATCTTTGAAACCATAGCAACTGCAGGCCTTGGTGAATGTAAAGGATGGATAACCAGAACTTCACCTTAGATTGTCAGTAGAGATATTTGGAGGTTTAAAGTTAAATCTACTGGATTTTTCCTAAAACTACTAGAACCAAAGTCATGAATTATGTGATTTATTTGGTGGTTTAAACCCATTTATTGAAGGTAATACGAAGAAAATCTAGCTTTATTTACACATTTGTTCAAAGATGGTGAGGGATATGGATAACATCTGGGAGGAAATCTAACCCTACATATTCATTTTTTCTATTAGAGGAATTAAAAAAATAAGGTACCAAGTATGAACAAAACAACTACATGATACCATAAATATTTCTTTTCCACTTTATACAAGTGCCATCTTGCGAGCAGGCAAGCAGGAAAGCTGCAAACCAAACCAGAGTAATTCTAACACAAACTGTGGAAAGGAAGATATTCAGATTAGATAAGAACCAAATGGGCCTTTATTACACATTTTCACCTTGATAGATTCAAATAAGAGAAAAAAATAACATTACCCTTGGAAAACAATGAATTCTCATTTGGGGGACCTTTATTCTTAGACTTGGACTGAGCAATAAAAGACTAGGTGATGCAAGTGGGAAAAGTTTCAGCTCCTGAATTCTGGAGATTTGGAGCAGATCAAACGTAAGCGAACAAGACAGAAGTTTGCCGCCTTGCAAGCTGAACGCCCGCTCTGGAGGGATGCTCAGCCTGGACTATTGGCCCTCCTCACGGGCAGGGATAAGCTTTCTGGGCAGGCTGCCATGACAAGAGACCAATGTTTTTAGCTCCAGATTGGTATTCAATGCAGAAGGAGCATGGGTCTGTGTTTGGTACAGCAGTACCAGCTCACCTGCAACTAGCTCAGGAATTTTTCACATGGGGTTGGCATTTGGAAACACCTTCTGTTGACTTGTAAATTAATACTAATATGTGCTGATAAAAAAAGAAAATATTGAGGATGAGTCTCCATAAGCTTTACTGCTTAAGCAGAAAGGAAATAAGAAGAAATTCTGGCTGTGTAGCAATTTACAGTAGGAAAACCTATTTGGCATTTCCAGGGAGATTTCAATTCAATTAATAGATCAGAGGACTTGGAACCAGTCCCAGATCAACAAGCCTCTGTCTACACATACATCAACAGTTGGAGAATATCAGCATACAGAGCTGTGGTGCCATTCCAACCCGTGCAGTGGGAAGTGGATGCATGAGCTGTGCTCCAAGGTGTCTGGCATTTACAATGAGTACCCAACTTATGTTTTTGATGAGGAGGGAAGAATTTTATCCTCAGAGCAATATATAGAGCTTAAAACAAGGCCTCCTCTAAAGTCACTGCACCTATTACACCTTGACTAAAAGTCATGGCTCCAAAGCCTCACTTCTCCAGCATCACCTGGCAGTTGGATGGTCATTGCCTACAGAAAGGTGCTCTGGATTTCTGAGTTTGAGATGCCTGTCTCCATCCATAATGATGTTTTCTAACCCTAAAGAAGACACTGTGTTCTGCATGAAACTATCAACACACTATAGATGCTTAAGCAAGTGACTTCCAAACTCTTAGTTTTGTCTCCCTAATGAACATCGTATAAGAAAAGATTCAGGTGAGGTATAAGAGGTGTCAGGCAGCTGAACTTAAAAATCCTTTCCTCTAAAAAGGATATGGTAGAACGCTTCTCCACAGATCTCTCATTCCTCCGTAGTTACTAAAAGGATCTTGCCAAGAACACCAATAGCTGTAATCTCTTGTCTGTGCCATACCCCATAGTTTGAAAGTCAAAAAGTAGCCATCAAATTAAGCAATTAAGCATGCAACATAAATTTATGACAAATTAAACATAGGCTTTTCACCTCTTAGTTATCATTTTGCAATTTCATTAACAACAAAACCCCAAACTAAAAAAAACCCCAAAACAAAACAGAAATAAGGTTTCATTTCTTCAGTAAGCAGCAATTGATAACTGAAATTTACAGAAGAGTTGCAAAAGGAATGGCTAATTACAGTCAGATTCTTACACCATCTTTATCTCTATGGTGTGCCCATCTCTCACTGTTTCTGTGTCTAAGAGAAACACGTGAATGGCACAGATCAATGTGCAATGGGGCTGCCGTGGGCGTGCGGGGCCGTCCTGCCTCTGCTGTCCTTCATGCTCCTGCAGCCCCAGGCCAGCGGCCCCAGTGTGGGAGCTCTGCCCTTGGCCTCCTGGAGTTAGCCAAGGGACTTGAAGGCACTTGGCTCACAAGCAAACTCCTTTCAAAAGCTCTGTGGGGCCACAAAGCAAGCCAATTGCAAAAATAGGTACATATATAAAGAAAAGTGATCAAGAAATGAGAACTGAGCACTTAGGAGCTCTGCAGTGCTTTGTTGAGGACTCACATACCTTCTGATGCCTCTTTGTCTAAGTTTAGCCCATACCCAGGGCTAAACTATAGCAGATGCTCTATCACCTGATGACTGCTCCCCAGCTGAGAAAGGGAATCAGGAGAAGGAGAGCAGGCCCATGGGTTGAAGTGAAAATAGATTTAATGAAATAAAAGTACACAAAGTTATACTCAGCCCAGTCCACGGATGGTGACTCTTGAGAGGAGGAGAGGCAAAGCAGAAGAAGGAAAAGCCCACAGCCTCAGTAAACGTCCCCCTTTATAACAAGTGTGATGTTTATGGTATGGGGTGCACCTGTCAGGGCTTTGCCTCTCCTCACCTGAGCACCTGGCTGACCCAAAACTGCTGACGGCCTCTGCACAGCATGACCGGCGGATGGCTCTGTCCCAGGGAACCAGGACACCCCGAGCCCTGAGCTACTCGGGGAGAGTCCCCGTGGCTCAGTGCACACAGAGTTCAAGCTGTGGTTCCTCTGAGCTCGCCAGCCCCCAGCCAGTGGTACCGGTAACTAAATAACCTGACTGAAGGGTTCCATTCTGATTTATCCCCTAAGCTGCCCTGCATTATAAACTGCCATAAATCCTAGGAGCCTATATTCTCCAACTATCAAACAAGTGCATATAAAAGGGAAAATGTGATAATTCCCAGGGAGAACTTCCATGAACTTCATGCATTACTGGAAACAAAACAAAACCATAACTTCTCTGAAAGAAAATACTTTTGATGGAAAGATTCCAGCCAGCCCTACCAAGGTTTGTATGGTCGCTAGAGGGGGATGCAATGCAGTGTGTAAGCATGTCACGTTGTCCCTGAATTTTCTTTCATTGTGGGTCTCTGTGATCTGGATTACTCACGCCGTTTGGTAACACTTGTTTTAGCTTAAATGCACGTGTTCATTCTAAGAGATAATTCAAATTATATTTCATTTGCCAAAAGTATAGACAAAAAGAGCAAACACGTACAAAGCATGGGAATGTTGGAGGAGGGAATGCTTTCTTCTTGCCAACACTGATATCTGAAATAGCACTACAAATTAAAGTAGTTTTGCATGTTGCTCATGCTTGTCAATATGCTGTGGAATTAAACCATTTGGGAGTAATGGGCTTTATTATGTATACATCCTTTTAAAAATTTATTTTATTTTTTATGTGCCCAGTCCTTAATGGACCAAAAAAGTAGTAAGAAAGACTAAAAAGAGAAGACATCCCTTTTCTCCTCTCACTGTCTTTTAGTCCCCAGCGAATGGCAGTGAGCATTAAATCAAATCAGTCTCTGACATTCTTGGTTACATCGCTCAAAGACAGACACGTTCTCTGGTCATTTAGGAGACACTGCTGGTTTTTTGAGCACTGTGGACGCTGTAAATATGGCTTAGTGAACCTTCAAACCTTTCAGCTTGAAACTCTTTCTTTCTACTAATACCAGTCCCCATTTCATGGCTTTTGACTGGACTGTGGAACTTGAAATGAAAGCTCTTGGCAGCAGTCCTTCCTCTTCTGCAGTACTTCTTTATGGAGGGATAGGGAAGCAGAGGATTGAAGGTCTGTCAATCAAAATGACCAAAATTGAATCCAGTCCAAAATGCCTTCTCTTCTGTGTTTTGTAAGGGGCTCAGTCTAATCTACTGGTAGGTTTTGCCATATGAAATTAAATATTCGTCCAGAGATGAACTTTGAAGCCAGCTTTGTATACTATGACTGGATTTGATATAGGCTTTTTATTTTGAAGACAGTTCAACTTTGGGGAAGGCTTTGGTGTAGATGTTCTTGGAGGTCTTTCCCAACTTAACTGTTTTATGATTTTATTAACTGTAGCTTTCTAGTGGTCTCCCTTCAATCTCTCTGCATGGAAACAGCTGTTTATGCATCAAACTACATGGGGATTTGCTAAGGGAATTAATCAATTCCCCAAGCATTGAGTAAATGTCTTTATACATATTTATACACATATGGGTTTTTGCTTCTAGCGGATCCATAAATGCCTTTCAAATGCACTTATTTCCTGTCCTACTTCTTCATACTATATCCAGTATGCAAATAATGTGTCATTTTACTACAATGCTGACACAATTTGACAGCACACAGTTATCAAAACTGAAGTGTTCCCTCCCCATATACAGATAAATTTCAGCTACTCGTGCTCAGAACTGGCCATAGAAAGACTCTTTCTTTCATGCCAGTGTAACAAATTGAATTTTGAATACACTATATTTTGAATTCAAGTTTGTTTTCCAGTCTTCAGAATTATTTCAGGTTTATGACTTTTTCCACATGACACTCTCAACCAAAGGTTTTTAGAAAAAAAGCTGAACTGTATGATATGAGGGTTTGGGAACCCATAATTTGAGGTCAGTAAATTGCAAAAATAAAGGTAATAGTTTTCAAGCAAGGATAGCTACTACTTAGATTAAAAGGTGATCTGATTCACTTCACTCTATTTGCAGCTTCTGAGATCCTTTATTCTTAACCTCGCAGGGGATCATTGCATCATCAGCGCTAAATTGTAAGTAGATGTATCCTGCAATGGGCATTGATTCCAGGGGACAGTACTCTATACAAACTTCCGATGTGAGCCACAGTACTTATCGATTTCATCAGTGTCCAAATTACTTTTCTTGTAATATTGACTTTTTTTCTGCAAAAGCATATACATGTGAGCAGAACAGTCTTCACATTAAAGAGTCTGGCTTTGAAAAGAGTTAAAAACATTTCTGTGCTGCCCTTCCAAACCCTACGCAGTGTGTCTGAATCACGTTACCAGACCATGTGCAGGGGAGAAAGCAGGCTAAATAAATAACGAGCCAGTACCTGTCCTTTGACTCCTGTACAGGAGTCCTGCCCAGCTCCCTGCAAATTGGGGGTTTCAACACCTCTCCTAACTGCGGTGCTTGTTCAGGTGTAGAAGTACAGATTTAATAGTTTAACACAACAGGTTCTAACTTAAACCCCCTGCTATGATTCCCTGCTCTCTGTTTACATAAATATAAAAAGCAGAAGACAGGTGCAGCACTGTAAATGTACCATTTCGCAAAAAGCCTGAGCTTTTGAGCTGAGTGACAATTTCTCACCGGAGACAGGCCAGTGCTGGGGCTGAGCAGGTGTCGGTGCAGCTCTGTGCTTGAGAGGGTGGCAGCAAACCTCTGCTCAGACACAGCACCACGGGCACCTGCTGCCTCAGCAGCCGCAGCGCAGATGAAGCCGTGGTGCCCACGCCTGCGGGAGGCACATCTGAGGCATTTCCAAAGCAGCTCTTGGCTTTCCTCCTGTCCATACCAGGGTCATGGCTTCCTCCACTCAGGGCCCTGTCTCTCGACCTCCCCTCTCTCCTTTCCCTCCTGCCTGCTCCCCTAGGATCGTAGGCTAGCCAGCAACACAGAGGCTGCTTCTCCTTCGTGTGGCTGTAGGCAATGGGGTTGCTCCTCTTTATCCCTTTCTATTTTTCTGACTGCTTCACTAATTTTTATTCCAGGTAAAATCTGGCTGTGACCTAAGCTGGAGGGCAGTGCTTTAAAGGGTGGTTACGTTCCCCTTTTCATGGGGAAACACTGGCCCAGGTTGCCCAGAGAGGTGGTAGAAGCCCCATCCCTGGAAACATTCAAGGTCAGGTTGGACGGGGCTCTGAGCAACCTGATCTGGTTGAAGATGTCCCTGTCACTGCAGGGGGTTGGACTAGGTGGCCTTGGAAGGTCCCTTCCAACCCAAACCATTCTATGATTCTATGAAAAGGAAGATGGCTGAACAGAGCAGCCTGTGGTTGACATGAAGACATAGGTACTGCATGGTTGGGTTTTTTTTGCATTTGTTTTGTGTTTGTTTGGATTTTTTGTTTGTTTTTTAAAAAGAATTGCTCCAAAAAAACCCTCCTAACATGAAGGATGCCCCAGCCCCATGAAGGACTCCCATCTACACTGTCCTGAAGCTGAGGTCCTCTCTCAAATCTTCACAGAATCCCAGAATTTTCTCGCTTGGAAAAAGCCCTTTTAAGCTCATGGAGTCCAACCATGAACCCAACACTGACAAGTCCCCGACTAACCCATGTCCCTCAGCACTGTGTCTACACGACTCTTCAATCCCTCCAGGGATGGGGACTCCACCACTGCCCCGGGCAACCCTTTCCAATGCCTGAGAACCCTTTCAGCAAAGAAATTCTTCCTCACATCCCAACTCAACTGCCCTGGGCACAACTGGAGCCCATTTCCTCTCATCCTGTCACTTGTTACTTGGGAGAAGAGACACAAGCAGCATCCTCCCTCCAGGGCCCCCAGCCAGGTGCAGCCCACAGGAAGGGGGATTCCTGGGGAAAACTGGTGGCACCGGGAACAGCAGTGAGAGGAGAAGGCTGGTGCTGCCAAATCAGTGCCATGGAGCAGGGACTTGAAGCCAAAGGTACCTACAGGCGATGCTTTCCTCAGCTGGACCTCCTGCCCTGAAAGCCCAGCACTCCCTTGGCTGGGCAGGGAGGCACAGGGCTGTCACGCACCGGGGACGTGGTCTGGCGTGTTCTGATCAGGCTGTTTGGCTGGAGGGTCCCCAGCACTGGCAGGGAGCATGGGACGAAGACAGGTCTTATAAATGACCTGACGACAGTCTGCGAATCGATCTCCTCAGACAATGGAGGCTGAAGCACACTGGTCTTGGTGGGACGTGTGCCTTTCTGAATTTATGATTTTAAAACAACCGTGACAAAGGCGGAGGCAGGTGGTACTCCATCAGTCACTGGTAAAAGAAATAAACATGTGCTCAGCAAAGAGAGAGCATGGTTATAGCTCAGGATGTACAGGAGAGCTAACATTTATTTCGGGGTTCTCTAAAAGGGCTCAATAAAATCCATTTATTGTGGCAGAACAGTAACAATGGATCATTATTATGCTGGAAGGATGTCTGGAGATGTAAGCTTTTCTTTCAGGCTTTGAAAAAGCTTTATGGATCTCCGTTTCCTAGGAGAGACTTTGTAGTAAGTACATAAAATGGAAAATGGAAGGAAAACTTGTGAAGAAGAGATACCAGGAATTAACAAATCTTTGATTATTTTTCTTTGTTTGTTTCTATGTTTGATCAAGATGAAGCACAGCCAGCAGCCAAACAAGAAAGGAACTGACTGTGTGTGTTCTGAACAAAACTTCACGTTTATCCCGATTTGGAAAGATCAAGTCAAGAGTTTGTGAAGTCAGTAACATCGAGGTAGTGATGTGGTGTGATGGAGCACAAATTTTGATTATTTAGGTGGTGTCTGTGGCACTCTGATCAGAAGGGAAAGATCTACATGTCTACAAGGAGTTAAAATATCTTCAGGTGTGAGGGGTTAGGAGAGTGAGAGCCAGGCAGCAGGTCCACTGCAAGCTGCCCTGCGCAGGATCAACTCTGCACGGGGACGGGGTCCCTTGTGTCCCGCACAGCGCGACTGCCTCAGGCTTTTATCCTGACAGAGCCACAGTGTAGGAATCAGCTGCACTTTTCCAGGCAGAAATAGGCTGAATTGTGGTGGATATCACTTCTTGTAGGAGAAAAAGAAAATCCCACATATACTTTCCATCAAAATATTTAAGTGACTTGAGTATGACGCGGAATTGTCGACACTCCCACCAAATGTCAAATGAAAATAATAATCAAATGCAAGGCTACACTAGAGAGGCCCCGGAAAGCTGTACCCTGGGTTGGATGTAGGCACACTTATCATACAAAACTACAGACTTTTCTGTGGTCTTGGTTCAAATTTGGCCTCTGTAAGTAGGAACAAAAAATATCACCATTTCTCCATGTGAATAAAATGTATTGAGTCCTAGCTTGAACTTCAGTCTACTCAAGGATTGTGTAGACATTGAACAAACCCAAGCTGACGCTACGCATAGTCAAGACCTGAGCTGCCAGCGTTTGTGGAGAAGCAGATAAATCCATAGAGACCCTTTCTGTGCATGGCAGGCGTGAGCCTTTCTGACAAAACAACGCTGAAATGCCCACCCTGGTGCTGAGTGTATGGACAGATCTGAAAGCAGGAGGTAGTCTCTGGAAGGGTTTTGTCAGTCTGGTACCACCAGTGAACACTACAGTTACTAATTTTTCTTTTCTAAAGTAAAAAATTCCACAGAAATAAGGCTTGGAAGGTACAGCTAACAAACGGTCTTATTGCCTCAGTGGCAGTTGGAAATTTGAAAGCCACAGATAAGAATGCAATTCTTAAGCCACTGATTTGAGAAATACAGCAAGATAAATCTGATCTGATCTGAGCTGACAGAAGGTTAATAATGAGTTCAGCAGAATCAGAAATTAATTGTCTTCTGTTAAGACCACACACAGTTTGAAATGGTAAGACCAAGCATCATTCTCTTCACGAAACCATGGAAGGAAAAAATGAGAAAAGAATCAGAAGTGTGTAATCATCCCAGCTTTTACAAAAGCCAGTAGTGCCGTGGGCCTGCCAGATGCAAGAGCTTCTCCTCTCAGGGCAAGAGACGAGCAAAACATATTCAGTGCATGTCTCTTTCCCAGAGAACAGGGCCATGAAAAGATCCTTCTACCTCGACCACACTGTGGGTTTAATGAAAGGCGACTGCTATTTTAAGATTTCATAAGGGATTTGATAACAAAGAGGAGTTGCAGACACCATCCCCATTACCACCAGGCTCCCATTCTCTCTTTCATCTTTCTCACTAAGCCAGCTCTCAGAAACTTTTACAGAGTTAGAGCCATCAAATGAAGGTTAGTCGCTCAAAGGCTTGGTCCAACCATGTTCAGCTGCTATGGCTTAAATTAAATTGATACTAAAATGGTCTCTTTTTTATTAAAGTGCTATAATCATTGTGGCTACAATCCCTCACTGGGGTATAAGTACTAATAAGCTGATACATGTCCCCGTTGCTGATAGCTGTCAGAACTTCTTTTTCCAGAACTGGAAAGTGAAATAAAACTCCCAATTATTCTCAAAATGGAAGGATAACCCTTTTTCCAGGGTAAAGACATGAAAGATTAATTTTCTTCTCTGTTCTGTTAAGCCACATTGCAGCTTTATTTAATGCCTTATGTGCATTGCATTAGGTTTCAGAACTCACAAAGGGGGTTACAAGCTACGTGAAAATTTAAGGTAAAAAATTTAAGGCTCCTGTGAAGCCACTGGCAAAACTTAACACAAGAGGGTCAGAATTTCACTCTTGGTCTTTCTCTTACAGTTGTCATAAAGATTTTCATCTAGTAATTGTGCCTGTGGGCTGACTGGGACTCATGCTGAAAACACGACTTCTGCTCTCACACTAAAAAGTTTCAGAAGTTAAGCTACTCTCAGCGCCACACATCAACCGCACTGATGTCCTTATAGCAAATTATCTTTTGACCCTCACAAATATGATCCCGTAAAAGTTCTGTGAGGCAATGAAGTGCTTTTTGGCTCTCTACTGCCATACTGTTTTGGGTTTCCTTTTGTGGAAAACATTATTTAAAATCCATCAGTGCAGAACTATTTTTTAACAGCCGGTAGTGACAAGGCATAAAGCTGAACCGTAAGGTTTGGATCTTTGCTGTCCTAAAGCAGTTAACCCACATGGGGCTCTTGGCTTGCACCATGACTGAGGTGAGACAGCTACTACAGCTTCAAAAGAAAGCACCTCCCTCTGAGCTCCATGGCCCAAAAGGAACCTGTGAAAGGATACAGGTGTGTGAAAGAGACTCAGTGAGGAAGTGAAGGATGCGTGAAGTCAGAGCCAGCGGGGTGAGGAGAAGGGAACCTTGATGGTAAGGAGGGGGAGAACAGGTCATGGACATGGATGGTATTCAATGGAGACACGAGGCGAGTAGAGTCATGGAAAAAGAAAAATGAGGCAGTAAGAAGACATTCTTCGAGCCTGTCTCTTTTGTAGGTCAAGATCCAGGTTTCTTTCTGCACAGCAAATCCTAGTGATTCCACCTTATGCTTTAAAAACTGGACACTCACTAATAAGGCCTGGCCTTAACGTAACATTTCCAAAAGCCTCTAGGACTGGTGGAGCCACATTGCTGTTAGCAACAGCTTTATTTTTTTTTTTTTTTGAGAAAGGTTAATGTAGAAAAGCTCTGTGCAGTGCTGAACTTTTCCTCACAATTTAATGTACACAAAGTTTGTAACCTTAGCAGCTTCTCTTCGCCCTTAATCCAGACCTTGTTGTACAAGATGGTCTAAGATCAAATTGGCAAAGGAGTAAAAGGCACCTAGTTAGAAACTGTGAGCAGTCCTGACTTGGGGCAAGACTGAAGAACTGATTGTCCATCTCAATACTCAGAACTTAGAAGAGATGCCTTGCTGTGTTGGGTTTGTGTGTGTGTGTGTGTGGCCGTTTTTGGTAGTGGGGGAAGGGGCCATCTTGTGAGAACGACAGTTCCCCTGGCTCCAAGACAGAGACCTCCGAGCCCAGGCTGGGCCAATGAGCACTAGAGAAACACCTCTGCAAATCCAAATCAATAGTTGTGAGGGGAAGGACTATCCTGAAAAGAAGAAGGTGGAGTGAAGCTGAAAGAGAGGTGGTTGACCTGAACAAAAGACGACCATCAGCCTAAACAAAGAGAGAGCTGCATTGGAAGGAGGAGGAGGACAGAGAACCTCAGACACCCAGTTCAGCAGCATCGAGTAGGAGAAGGCAAAGGAGGTCCCTGCAGCCCATGGAGGTTCAACAGTGGAGCAGATGCCCATGTGTAGGCCATGGAGGACTCCATGTGGAAGCAGAAAGCCGAGCCTGAGGGCAAGTGAGACTGGAATTGAGACTCTGAGAGTTGCTCAATGACAGAGCAGGAGTGGAGCCCCAGAGTGGAGGGGTGACTGCAGCCCGTGGTGTCCCCATGCCGGAGCCGGGAGCTGAGCCCGAAGAGGTCCGTGACTCCATGGGAAGCTGCTTTGGAACATCTTGTTCCTGAAATTTCATGTCAGGAAGAGCAGCAGAGGTGAACTGACTGAGCCCCCATTCCCTGCCCCCTGTGCCACTGTGGGGGGAAGGTAGAGAAATGGGGAGCAAAGAGATTTGAGCCCGGGAAGAAAGGACAGGTGGGGGAAGGTGTTGTAGGATGAGGTTGTTATGTCTACTCAGATGAATGGCAATGAATTAAATTGATTTTTCGTCCCCAAGTCAAGTCTGTGTTGCCCGTGCCCATCACTGGTGAGTGAGCCCTCCCTGTCCTTTGTCCTAATCCTGTGCCCCCTTTGTTGTGACTCCCATCCCATCTCACTGGGTGTGTGCGTGGGGGGGTGACTGCAGGTCCTACTGTGGGTCAAACCACCACAGTTGCAAAAGCAGAGGAGATGCCAGTCCAAGGCAGAAAGCTGTCAGTCCAAAGCAGTGCCCAGCTATGCTCTGTCAGAGGAAAGCCCGATCATCCCGAGTCCAAATGTTATGCCATGTGCACTAAAGGGTAGCAGAACTAAGAATCATGTCTTGTCTTTAGCAAAAGGAGGCATTTTCATCTAAAATCTCACAATCCAACACAGTCAGGTACTTCACCATCCTTCACTGAAATATGCACATCCTGAGACTGTTTTCATAGCTAGAAAAGCAAGAACAGATTCTTCTGCACACATCAAGGACTGGGTACTTCCACTCTGGTATCACCAAACAAACATGAGGAGTGCCCTAGATTCCAACACTTACAAGTGACCCAGTCAGAGATGCTTTTGTCTGTAACAAACGGACCAAACAAACCACGAAACAGATTATGGGAAAATATTTAGAGTAAGAAAGACAAAACAAACAAAGAAAAGGAAAAGAAGTAGTGAAAGAAAGTGACAAGGTGTTATTTGAAAGCAGAGTGCTATTATTCTCAGAAAATAAACTGAGAATTCTCCCAGGGGAGCAGCATCACCCACACGCCTCGTCAGGAACACGCAGCCTGTGCTTTCCCCTCTCGGATTGCCCCGAATTCCTCCCGAGTCACTCAGAACTGGTTACTATAAAGCTTTGCAGTCAAATCACTTGATAATGAATTGTAAGTACTTCAAAATGTATTGGAAGAGAATCTGAATTGCTCTTAAAAATTTGTCCGTCCTAACATCTCCTGCTAATTAATGGAACAGTTTCAATAAGTAATTTTTATTGACTGTTTCATTTTGTGTTGACTCAGACTGTTTTATGGAGCTTAACACTGAATAAAAAGTGGGGAACAGACATCTCTTGTCAACAGAGTTTTACTTGTTCATATGAAGATGAAACATTCAATTTTTCATTTTTGTTTTTGAGATTTATTTGATACATAGAATTATATTTTAAAAATTTGGAATTTGAATTAGAATTAAAAAATTAAAAAACTAGGAGGAATAGAAAATGAAGCATTTCAAAGGCCTCCTGAATACGGGTTCAGGCTCTCTTAGAGTAAAAGAATTTTGATAAGTGACATAGATTTTGAAAGCATTTAGTGATTCCAAAGTGCATTGAAAATGCTCTTCAACAGACAAATTCTGTGTACCTCTGCTACAGTAAAATTACCACATATGGCTTATAGTAATATACTTAGATTAAGCCTCCATATAGTCAACATACACGGATGAATACAACACATCAGCAGTATCCTTCTAAACATGGTACATTTCTCATATCCATACAGAAACACCCTATCTACAGATTTAAGTGAAGTAATTGGGCAATACTGCAGTATTGGCAGCGGTTCACAGTAGCCATTTTATGTGCTTGTAGCAGTTTTGACATGAGCAGATGGATGCACTCATTCATTGGAATAGACGAATAAAGCAAAGTGTGCTAAAACCTGCGATCAGAGTATAAAGCAGAATTTGTGCCAATATTGCTAACCCAGGGCACATAAATCCCAGAAGACTGGCTCGAAGTGGTATGCTTTGTAGACTGCATTTTTCAGGCTAAAATAAATAAATGTGCAGTTTCTTTCGCGTTAGATCTGATTTTCTTCTTTAGTCTGCAAGGATATTTTTTCTTTCATAACCACAAATAGAGTTATTTTGTTGTTTAAAAATGTGACTTCAAGAGCAAACACTCATTCTTGAAAATACCCTTTTGAACTCAAAGTTCTTGGGGACTGAGAGGGAATTCAAGACATTCTCGTTATATACATGCCTAGCTCTCAAATTTGTCACTACGGGCCACTGCCAGAGACGGGACACTGAGTTTGGTGGGCTTCAGCTTGCACCCCTGTGACTGCTCTTATATCTACACGCTGTGTCCTTGTCGTGCTGCAGATCCCAAGAACACTCGGGTTCATAAGGGACAAATACTACAGTTGCAGTCCCTCCCTTCACAGGTGCCACTTGTAAAGCTGTCAGTGTAGGTACAATTGGAACAAGGAAACAGAACCTTCCCGTGTGCAAGCCGTGCTGTTCTCCTGGGGGTGCCAGCAATGATGTCCAGAAAATTGCTGCTGCCTCAGATTGTTTCAGAATTTCGTACCAGAACCCTGAACTGGGCATATTCTCACAGTTTACTTCTTCACTCAAAGGGGACAATCTGGCTCCTTTTTCCAAAAGCAAGTGTTTTTCACAAGGAATCTTTCACTGCAGCTATCAGTGTCACTAGGAAATGGAAACTTACAGCAAGATGCAGGAAAATGTTATTTATTATACCACCGGAACTCTATGGGATTGGTCACTTGAGAGAAACAAAATGAACATTTTGGTAATTTTCTTAAAAAAAACACATAGTTAGGCTAGTGGAAAATGGAGGCGTATGTCTGACACTGAATAAAACCCATTTTCCAACTCACTTGATCCTACTTTTAGAAAATTCCCTCTGTAGAAGCTTCCTTGTCACAGCACGTGAAGGAGCTGTTTCCAAGCAAACTACTGTGGCTGAAACCCACAACAACTACTCAGCACTGACTTTCTTCACCTGGTTGCTCTTCAAATACCCCTCCAGGTAATTTTGGTTAGTCCCCTTCCAGAGCAGAAGGTGGTGCAGAGTGGCTACTCTGAGTGATTTCTGACGCAGACATCACACAAATTGATTCTGCTCAGTAGAGATGCTTCTAACAAAGACTGAACATTGGTGGGCCACGTGGAGAAAATACCGGTTTTATCAGCTGCATCCTTCAATGACAATTACAGTTCAGCAAATGTGACTCCCAGCAGCTTATAGAAAAACTCTGAGGAGTTTTTAATCCAGTTTCACTTTCAGGGAGCAATCTGGACACCTGACTCATGTAGAGTCTCTCCTGCGTCTTTGCCACTGGCCCTGTCAGCTGAGTCCCGGGCTGGGATTTACCTCCCACACCCCTGTGAGGGTCAGCGTTAGGCACTGGGTCTAGATGAGATGGCTGCTCCCCTCCCCGCAGTGAGCACAGGCTCATCCCAGTGCCTCCCTTTTCAAGCCAGGCACCTAAAACAAATGCTGTGGATGGTCTTCTGAAGTCTTTGCAATTCTGCATCCACCTTAGGGGCACTAGTGACTAGTTTAAATTGGGCGCTTAATTCTTAGAGGGGGAAAAGTAGGTGAAATGAATTAACTAATGTTTTGGATTCCAACATGTATACTGGGGAAATACACTAGATTGCATAAATTGTAAGAAGGCTTATCCCACAAGAGTAATATACGCAAATAGAATCATAGAATCATAGAATGGTTTGGGTTGGAAGGGACTTTAAAGATCATCTAGTTCCAACCCCCCTGCCATCAGCAGGGTATAAATATCCTGTAAATTTCAGATATCTGTCAGTGAAATTATTATAAGCATGAGGTTGACTACTGTCTGTCAAGTCATTCAGCTGAAATGCACTAAAGCCTCCAGTGATGGTGAAAGCATCACGTCCCAACTCCCCAGTCCAGCCGATGCAAGCAGACCCCCCTCCGGGCTCCGTCAGCGTTAATGAGACACTGCACAGTTACAAGGGGGTGCAAGTACATGTGAGACTGCAGCCTCTCACTCTTGCTTTGGGGCTTCAGATTCCCTGAATTTTTTGGTAAGGAAACAAACTTACCTGTTCAAATCACGATGTATGATTGGCTGTGTGAGATTGTGGAGGTACTCCATGCCTTTGGCAACATCTACAGCAATGATCAGTTTCGACTGCAGGTCAAGGGTTCTGTATTTTGGAAAAAAAAAAATACTCAAAGTTAAAAAACAGACAAAAATTATCTGTAAATGCTTGTCTGTAAATCAAGGAAATTTAAAAATGGTTTAAAATACAAAATAATGTTATATAATTGATATAATGTAAACATATATAATGTAAAATAGTGACTAAATAACAATTTTGTTATTACTTATTAATTTCCCTTATACACCCAATAATCTGAATCAAAGCTAAAATTTTTCTAGTGTGTTCCTTTATTGTTTTATGCTGAAATGAATAACATTTACATCAGCATAGATTTACTAGACTCCTGAATCCTGTACTACAAGCCCAAGCAGAGAACGAGCAGAATACCTCTTCTGTTCATGAAGCAGGGAGAAGAGCGATCCTCCAGAAATATACTGAGTGACTATAGCAAACTGGCTTGGGTCGTCTAAGCAAGCTCCCACAAACTGGATGACACATGGGTGATTCAGTCGGCAAAGAATGGAAACTTCACGGCAGAACATGTCCACGTCAGATTTGGAGCAGTAGGTGTTGGCTCGATAGCTTTGAATTTACATGAGAGAAAACAGTAAGGCAGCAATGTAATAAAATATAGGAGGTTTTAATGCTTCAAACTACGTCATTAACCAAACAAAACAGAAAAATCTGACTGACTTACCGTTTGATTGCGACAATTTTATTTCTGCATCGTCCCTTATATACCTTTCCAAAAGATCCTAAAATGATTTAAAATAAATGGGCACAAGGATATTTATTATGAACATTGGACATTTAAAATGGATGCATTCTTATTTCTGGTACCTGAGCCGATAATCTCATGGAACTCTATTTCAGAGAGCTGAAGGTGGAAATGTGATGGCAAACCAGCACGGAGGAGGAGAACATCTGCCTTTTCTGCAAAAGAAATCACTTATCCTATTTGTAAAACGCAGGGTGGTGGGGAAGGACAGAATATAAGCACTTAACTTCACAAACCCGTTGCACAGTTAAAGCTGATTTTCCTCCCATAAATTGGCTGACTGGTAATCCTATTCCCTTTCCTTTCAGGAACCACAATAAACCCCAACTGCAGACAAGTTCTTGCAATGCTAGAGTCGCCTTGGGCTCTCGTGGATTTAACATCTTGTTGCTGATGAACACTGTCCTGAGCATACACTATAAAATTATTTATATGGAGAACTAGTTCCTCTTTTTTTTTTTTTTCCTGTATAGCTAGTGCTCATTACTAATGCAGGGAACATTATTCCAGATCTGACTGACTCTTTTATGACATGTGGAGTCTAATTTTGCAATGTCATTTAGTTAGCAACCATCTCTACCCCTCTTTTCTTTCGGGTTTATTACTACAAGTTTATCAGACTATTTCTAATTGGAACATTTCAGTGCTGCTATGTAAGGGATGTAAGGATTTTATTATTTCCAGAGTAAATATTTGAAGTGGAAAATTGAATGCAGCACAAAAATTAAAATATTTTACAAGTATTCATCTGAATGTTTTAACTATATGTGCTTCAGATTAACACAAATTATTTTTGGACAGAATTTTTCTTGAAATGATCATCTGGGCATTTTGCAGTGGAATTCAATACGGTGTTTGTTTGCTTTCATGGATATGTGTGTACTTGAGTAGTCCTAATTCACAATCACATCCTTTTCTCCAAAGAAATGAAAATAAAGCTATTTGTAAAGTAAATGAAAATAAGATAAATATAGGAATTATCTTGATGCTGAGCAACAAAGCCAAGTACGTTTTTTCCTAAAATTATCCTGGGGAAATACAGCTGCTGCTTATGCACATCATTACATTTCTGAACAAAGAAAATTCCAGGAATAATGAATCTTGTGTAGTATGTTTAGATGGACAAACACCTTGGGTACAAAGCCCGTAAAAGTTCAAGTTTTCCCTTGCCATTGAGAATACCTTTAGTCATGCTTTTAATCTTTCCTAGAGGGGATGGAACTGACACGTAGGAACCATCTGAAATAAAAGAACAGAATGAGTTTATGGAGTTCAAAGGCAGTATAAGCATCTGTACTGATAAATTAATGAGGCAATGATTGCTCAAAGAATGAAAAATAAAGG
This sequence comes from Antrostomus carolinensis, assembly GCF_000700745.2. Lineage (NCBI taxonomy): Eukaryota > Metazoa > Chordata > Aves > Caprimulgiformes > Caprimulgidae > Antrostomus > Antrostomus carolinensis. The sequence goes on along the minus strand of NW_010318922.1, from coordinate 43,969 downwards.
GGTGAAAATACACATAAGCACACAAACACATATGATTGTGATGTTATATTGTTGCATTCTTGAAAGCAATTTGTATATAGCTTCCCTAACTTCTGTAGAATGATCCTGACTTTCCCTGGTGCTAAGGAGGGCCAATGTAGCCTTTTATATCAGCTGTATTTCATAAAACAACTCAGATCAGATAAACAAATTCTGACAATTGAGCAGCGAGCACATTACACTGTTTGGTTCACTGACCAGATTTTCCAAAAGACCTCAGCTTTCTCCATGTATCAAAAATTTCATCTCTTATTTTTCTGCTTAAGTGGGACCTGAGTTCTCTAAGCAATGAGCATTAAAAAATAAATATATCTCTGGGTATGTTAATTTCTTGTCAAGATAAATTTCCAATACATGCAAAACTTAGACTCCTAAAGATTTACACACACTCAAGATCTACTAAACCTAAACCTGGAACAGGTCAAACTATGTTGGAAGCAGATTGATGCTGCTGCTGACTGTAGGGTTACTCCTGTCACTGGCCTGGCCAAGCTGCAAGGTGTCAGGTATTGCACCTGCTCTGCAGGCAACATTATCAACACGCTGCAAAACATCCTCTTTATCTAACTGCTTGCACCAACGTTCTTCTTGGCACTTGTCATTCAGTTCCCAATACAAATGAGTACTTTGTAGCAAAAAGGGTAATTAATTCTTCTCAAGGGGGAATTAGATATCCAAAGATATTAAAAAAATATGAAAGGGACTGAGTAGAGAATATACCGAATATCAGCAATCAAAGGAACATCAGAGCTAAACAACACAGAGAATGGCTAAGCAAGGTATTAAGAATATAAAAAGGCATGAGTGATGATTACTAGGGACAGATCTTCATCTCACAGCTTTTAGTTTTTCTTTCTAGTGACTAATACAAAGTGACAACTCTATTTTAAGATAAAGGAAGACTTTTGACATAAATAGACGGTGTCTGGAAAACGGGGATTCTTATGGCAATAATTTCCTTTGTGCCAGACAGAATTGATCCAAAGCTCCCTGACATCCATGGAGCATTCCCAGACACTCCAGCAGTCTTTGGATCAGACCCTTCTGTTAGAGAATAAAGTGATTTCTCAGACTGTACCTCCTCCAGGTTGTGAGTATTCATTACAGGGTGATTCATCTTGAGGTCTCTTATAATGCTTCAGGAGGGTCACAATGGCATCATGACCTGAGAAAGAGAGGAAATATAAGGGTTTTCAGGTAAATGCAATAGGGTTTTTTTTTTGTTTGTTTTTAATTGATTTATTAAAAAATCAGGAGATTCCTAAAAAAACCCCCATACAATATGCTTATAAAATGTAAATAAAGATATAGCAGTGCTAATCTGAAACATACTATGATTCTTAACTATAGAAATTCACGGAAATGCCTGCCAATAAAACCAAATGTTATTTTCATGAGTCTACCTAATCCTCAAACGTGATATATGGCAGGAGAAAAAACCCTGCTGCAGAAATCCTAAAATGGAAGTTGACGATAGTCTTCAATGGGTCTTATAAAGAAAACCAGTGCCTGAAAACATTTCAGTTCTGGTGCCTAAACCTGACAAAATCTGCACACTGTATCACTGTAGACAGTTGCTATCATCATCATTCTCCTTTGCAAGGATCCAGAGGAGAATGGTGTGTGCACAACATGCTCATGCTCTCAGGTGTTTGATGTACAAAGTTCTGCTTGGCAACATTCAAAACTCTTTTCTATTCCTTTCAAAGATGAGTTTTCCCTCAGCAGTATAATACAGAGTATTTTTCCAATATCAGGCTTTTGAAAGGCCTTGGAAATCCACAGTTTTCCTGTATTACAGTCATTCTCTTAATAAATGGTACTGCAGGAAGAGGGAGGAATGTCCCAGAAGTCATGGAGTCAAAACCAGGACAGAAAATGGACACACTGCTGTGCATGTTGGACAGTATAACAACAGCCATGGAAAGTGCCTTGTTTTCCTCCATATTTGCAAGAATTTAAGATTACTGACTCTGATTCATCGCTCCTTGTAATGCCTCTTTCGGTAATAAAATTAAAACTCCTCATGCACATGCCAGAGGGACAAATAGCTTTTTCTGAACAGGCTGTATGTTTTCTGTTTCAGCAGCACATAAATACTCCTGCCTTGAGTTCGTGCTGAATCAAACTGATGTTTAACAGAGTATCTGAGAAGATGAAGAAATGGGCTGGTTTTTATAACCCTTTGTTCCAGGAACTGGAAGGCAGATGATGAGAGCTCTTGTCTCCAGGGACTGAGGGGTTATTTTGTACTGTTCTCTCCTTCCTGTACGGTTCCTATGGATTTTGTAGCAGAAACTAGAAAACTGAAATACCTTTCTCATAAGCCCACATCAAACAGGTCTGCTCATCCTTTTCTCCACTGGACCTGCTGGGATCACAAGCTACCAGATTCATATCAGCCCCATTATCCAGTAAAAACTGTACAAGTCGAATATGACCATGGTAGCAAGCACAGTGTAATCCTAGAACATCAGAGAAGCACGGTAAGCACAACTGTCAGAACATCATGATAGGACTTGCAGCAACAACTACAAAGCACAAATTGATTTCCTCGATAAGGGAATATATTATCAAAAAAATAACTGAGGCAATAGGTGAAAAAAAAAAATTAACGCTGCAAGAATCAATCTATTGCCTGCTACACAACATGTCAGCATTTACTTTACCACCTGCAAATCATATTTAACAACTCTGTACATGAGGAAAAGCAAGTAGAAACAAAGAAGGCTCTTTTTTTTGTTGCTGGTAGTGGGGACATGGAGGGGTGCAGCCCTTCAGACATATATCCCATATACCCAGTCCCTAGCAGAATAATACTTGGTCTTAATTCTTAAAACTGCTTAGAAGCTTACCTATGGGATAATCAGTTTACATCAGGTTTGGTTACTCATATACAAGCTAACGAGCCAGACATCCTCACTGAACTCTTATCGCTTCTGTGCCTGCCTGCAAACGCATTGCAAAAAAGTTGGGATCTGTCTGAAAGGCAATCGGATGCTGATCACTGAATTACCACGGGAATTACCCTGGGAAATCTCATTGTGTAAAAGGCTTTCAATTTTTTTAATGCTGGTATATGCACTCATACACAGTAAGGATGGTGGTGTTACCTGTATGTCCATCCCTTCCCTGGTGATTGATGCTTACAACATTCTGGTCAAGAAGAAATTTTACAAGTTCTATGTTCTTTCCATAGGTGCAAGCACTGCAAAAATAAAGGGAAAAGTGAACGCTATAGTCCATAAAAGGACAAATACCTTTGGTAGCCAAAAATTAAAAAAAAATTACAGAGATTAAAATGCAGTCATAGAATAAAGGATCTTTAGAAATGCACAAATACATGATTAATCCAGCAAACGTTCATTTCTGTCATTTTGGAAACATTACAATGAATCTGGTATAAACTAATTTTGCACAGCTATGCAAAACTAATATAGTCTGTTTTGCAAAGTGTCTCTTAAATAACACTTTGCAAACTCACAGCATCATGACCAAACTGTGTTCTGCCACCTCATTTCTAATTTAGAATATCTAGACTCCAGCAGGTTTCCAGGCACAACAGGCACTAAACTCAGCTTCCACACTGGACAGAAACTGCCATTCCTACAGATATTGATGAACCTGATGCCTTTCTCCCTCTCTCTCTCACCCCATTCACTCTCTGGTTCTATCTTTTACTTTACAGCCTCACCTGTATCCCAAGACATTAACTCCCCATCCGTGTTGAGCTCACTGCTTGCTGCCTTCCTCATCTAGGGGTTGGTGGGACATTTGTGATTTTGGGTGTTGTGCTGCATGCAGGTGCAAGAGGAACTGTATTGATAACGGCACTTTAAACATCTCACCTGTGGAAAGCCGTTTCACTGAATATATTTTCTTTAGCGAGACTTTCTGTTCCCGAGAGCTGAATTATTTCCTTGACAACTTCAAACTTTCCATTGTAACACGCACTGAAGATGAAGTCAGTAAAGAGTTGTTAACAACGCCAGCTTTCTAATTAGGCCCAAACCATGTAAAACAGAGTTTCTTCAGGTGACTCACAGATGTAAAGGTGTGTCCCCATAGATGTTCACCACATGGGGCTGAACTTCGAAGCTGCTCTGCAGAAAGAACTTCACAATTTCATGGTGTCCGAATCGGCAGCAGAAGTGCAGAGGAACGTGATCTTCATTGTCCTGAGCATTCACTGCCATTTGACCCAGAAAGAGACCAAAGAAAGTATTTTACACCTAAAATAGCTTGTTCCAGATATTTAGTAAAGCTTTATGTGCTATGCCTATATGTTTTGAAACCTGATAAAATATGTATAGTCCTATTTCTTTAAAATTGAAATTTTTGTGAGCTTTCATGTATCACAACTACATTCCTCAGTGTCATCTGTAGTACACTGTCAAGATGCAATTTTGGACTTAGGGTATAATTGCTTTCTTCCAGTAGCAGATGTGTTGAATGTTTTGCTGGAGCTTTCCATGCATGAATCATGAGTTATAAATGGCTCTTAGAAAGATAAAATTGCTGTCAGTATATTACAAGGTGAAGCAAAAGTAAGATATATAGTTACTTATGTAAGGAAGCAATGCACTGGGTTACTCCAAACGCATGGAACAATAGCTATTAATTACAAATACTGGGAAGAAACACTTCAATATTGCTCCTAGGAAAGGAAAATTCACTTGGTTTTAAGGTTTATGTTAACTACCTTGAGCAGCAGAATCAAGAATTCTTGATATAGTTATACATAAAAAAAAGGAAATTTAAACAAAATAAGAGATACACAATGAGGATATATTTTTCCTAGTCACTATTAAAATATAAATACATAAAAGGCAAGAAAGGAAGATGAGAATTCATTCAAACTTCTGGATTATGAAAGTTTTAATTTTGCTCAATATTTCTTCACCTGCAAGGATGATTATGTATGTGCTTCACTATACAAAAGAATGGGCAAAATTAGAGACATAGTACATTGTTGTTGGGTGGGAATGATATTTATCTCTGTTGGTTTAATATAATTTCACATGGGAAGCAAACAATGTGTGATACAAGAGATTTGCCCTTCCAGTGCTTTGTGTCACATTGTGTATGTTGCACACAACTTGTAAAAATATATCCAATAAAAGAATTTCTTTTCTAAATTTCTGAAAAGCAATTCTTGTATCCTTCTATCTGCAAAAACAGTTGCTTTTATCAACACACAACAACATAAGATTAGATAACTGAAATGGATTAATTATAAATACCTCTCAAATAAACATATATGCACCAAGGGTTTGAATTTGATGTGATTTCTTTAACTCCTGGCTAGCTCATATTCTCAGGTATTTCAGGTGAAACGGTAGGGTTGTTGTAGGAGAGACAATATTAGCAAGCACTGAGGGAATTTAAAAAAATTCATTGATTCAATTGGCTTTC
>NW_010318922.1:11067-38482 GCF_000700745.2 Antrostomus carolinensis | reverse complement strand
GCAGAGCGCTTGGAGACGTATCAGGAAGTGGTCTGTTACATCAAAATGTCATTTCAGTGAGCATGCTGGAGCAGATTCCCATTTCTGAACCGTCTCATTGTGACTGCTGTTGTTTTAGTATAGCAAACACTAATATTACACACTTTTTATCATCAACTTCTATTTAAAAATGATTCTGCAGTAGAACAACATAAACCCAACAATTCTTGAGAATAGTTATTATCAAGTCAACAGTGTGAGACTGTGGCTGCTTGTTACTAACATCATAAACGTGACTGGGAACGTTCCTGGCAACGAGGCCAAGATCGCAGAATTGCTGGTACCTACTAATAGTACCAAACTCTTTTAAGGGCAGATGCATGCACCCTGTCTGCTGGAAGATCCTTGACCCACAGGCAGGAATTGTTTGAGACTGCCAGTTATCTTGGACCAAATCCGTGCCAGGGAGCCTTCTGCCTGTTTACAGGACAGGAAATTGCACTCCGGGACCTGGGAACCTCCTTAGGTTTGACTGGAACAGGGATGGATATACCTCATACATCTCTTTATCTGTCTAGTAGGAAGCAAGGAAGGGATTGAACAGGCTCTGGGCAGGGTTCTCCACTGCTGCAGAGACATACAAATACTGGGTTCATTACTCAGAAAAGATCTTCATTCAGTTTTGAAGGAGAGCATGTATTTCTGTGATTCTTAGTATATTCTTTCTGTGTTCAAAGACAGGACAACCGTAACTGGTTGGTAGCGTAACTGATAGAACTGACAAATCCAGCCTACTTTGTGCAATATTTAAGTCTATCCTGGTTTCATTAGGATAGAGTTAATTTTCTTCTTAGTAGTTAGAATAGTTGTGTTTTAGTTTAGCGTAGGATTTGTTATGAGAAGAACATGATAAGGTGCTGATGTTCTTAGTTGCCTCTGGAGCCCAAGGCCATCGCGTTTGGCTGGTTCACAGCTGCATTAGGACTGGGAGGGGGAAATGAAGTAATTAGTAAACCCCCAACTGGCATTTGGCTCTGCCAATGAGATATTCCATCTCCTGTCCCCCATGGGCAGGACATTGCCCAGGGCTGAGCAGGAAGCTGGGGATTCTCTAGGGGATGGCTCGGGCTCTGGCTCTCCCGGGATTGCGGGTTGGGTTTGGGGACTGTCTCTGCTCTGGGATCGCTGGCTGGGACAGGCTGGGCATTGGCCGGCGGGTGGTGAGCAACTGCCCTGGGCATCACTCATTTGTATATTCTGTTATTACTGTTATTATCATTTTATTTTAATTATTAAATAGTTTTTATCTCAACCCATGAGTGTCCTTGCCCTTTTTTTTCCAATTCTCTCCCCTGCTCCCTGGAGTTGCGGGGGGAGAGTGAGAGAGCGACTGTGTTTGGCTGCAAACCAAAAAGGTAAAACCACCACGAGGTCTCAGTTCAGTTTAACACCAGGTCTTTGAGCCAGTTTACAAGAAATTAACAGACTATTAAGGAATAAGTTGTCCATTAGAGGTGTCCAAACTTGTACTATATAGGCTTTTAAGCCCAACTTTGAGAAAGATCTCTCAGAAACAATTCTTTCCTATAGCTGAGCCTCCCTGGGACAAAGGGTAAACCACAGACATGCCCACGTTCTTTCTTCTTCTGATTTTATGTGAGTATAAGGAGCAATGAAAAATAAAATCAATCCCTGATTTAAAACCTTTCTGAAGCAATGCTGAATGCTCACAGAAATGGACACTCCTCTAAAATGAGCTGAACTTATAACTTCACTGATGTCTAGTGACAGATAATTCCAAAGATAAATCATGCTTCAGGCCAAAAAAAAAAGAAGAAAAAAGACATTTCTGTAAGTTACATCAAGCTTGTGGCTCGCAAATATCATTAACTGCGCTTACCAACCTTCCTAGCAGTCTTCGATTAAAAGGAGTGAAGAAAAGGCAAATTTTACTTCTCTATTCTAAAATAATTCTTCACTTTATAGATTCATGTGACATGTTAGCCTTTATTTTTTATTGTGATGTGGTACCAGACACAGATTCATTCTGAAGTGCAATAAATAAGAGGAGAATAAATGTCAAAGCTTTATAATAATAAATGTCAGCATTTTAGAATATGTAGCTACAGAATGGCCTGAAGGACATCGGGGTCTCAGGGCCATGAGCTTCTGCAACACAACAAGGTGTAAGATGGAGCAAGGAAGGAAACATATATCTTCTCCTTTGTTTATGGAGTTGGAAATTATGTGAAATACTTGTAAACCATTTCCTTTGCCTCTGGAAGGATATAGAACTACAGTATGGGATGATAGTTTTTGTTTTAATTGATAACTCTTTGATTTCTAAATGAAACACAACATGATAATGCAAGTTGGTAGCAATCACATTGACTCAGTAATGCCCCAAAATCTCTAGGAGTCCAGAAAGCATGAAAAAAAGAGAGAAGGAAATATAAGTTGTTAAAAACAGAAATGAGAAATTCCATGCTAAATCCATTTGAAAAAATCTCAAGATAGTTAAGGCACTTTAAGTGATAGCAGCTTGCAATGGCATGCTGGTCTCCGAGATATATTCGTGATCTCAAAATGAATTGAGAGCTTAAAGGAATCTGATCAACACCTCAAGAATAATTCTTGAAGGACTTTATGTGACTTCTGAAAATACATAGAATTTACTTATTCTTTCCCGACAGTGTTTATGTTAAAACAAATTGTGGGATTAGCCTCTGGAGAACCACCTGTACTCGTATTGGTTTTATGTACAAGCATATGTAAAATATGAACCTTCGTGATGATGTATGCACGGATAGTACATTTCTTTTATATGGTTTTCTTATATATTGTGGTTGGGTTGAAGAACAACTTTGGCTATTGCAGGACTGCAAATGTTGTTATATTTCATCAGTATTCTGACCTTTTCAGCCTGAATCAGTGGTTGCTGTTTTTTTCAGTTGCCATGGCCTCAGAGCTGCTCAACGAGTCAGTCAGGTTACATTAAAAGAAACAGCTCAAGTGTATGACACCAATTACTGGTCTGCACAGAATACTGCCAAAATTCTGTCAGGTTATTCCACCAGTTACTTTAATTCCTAGGCATTTAAGAGTTGTTCCTCTACTGCTATATTTATACCAGGTTTCAAAGTGTTTTACTTTGTGAGCAAAAGACTTCTCGCTTCCAGTCTCCTTTTTCTTTTTCCAGTGCTGAAGATGATTTTAAAGAAAAGAATCTGAAATGGTGTCCCAGATTCATTTCCTTTTGGAATAAACTGTCTAACTGATAGTGAACCTCCCATTGTGTTGTTATGGTGAGTGAATGTCTCTTCTTTTTGCCCTCTTTATTATAATTATATCAGTCCAGTGCACACACGTTGAGACTGAAACATCAAGAGCTCACTATTGAAAAAAGTACTTACAAACCTGAGTCATGCGGTTTCCCTCCACACTTCTACTGCGTGAGTGGGGTATGTGTACTGCAGGCACATCTCACAGAGAATATGGTAAATTTATACTCTCAACGTCTGGCAAAGATGAGGAAATTGGGGAGAAACACAGTCTTTGTGCCACTAGTAGACTAGGAACAGGGGTAGGTGGAAGCTGCTACTTTCGGCACTATGGGCTTATTGAGCAAGGAAGAAGCCTCATGGGCTCTTGTCCCCGATTTTACAATTGTTCAGGAATGACAGTGCTGTAGAGTCAGCAATGAAGACTGTAAGCTTGAGAACACAAAACTTGAGCAAAATGACCACTTGACTGTCCTCTCCCAAAGTCAACTACCAGGTGTCAGCGGGGTTTGGACCAGGTGAGGTTAGGAAAACTGAGCCCAGCAATTTAACATGCTTTTCAAATGCGCTACACAGCATCCCTTTGTAGCCTTCCCCTGTTATGCTCTATTATTTTTAATTAATGCATATCTGTGTGCATAGACTGGAACCAGACATCAAATAGGACACTAGGCTGAGAAGCAGCAACTGGAGAATTTTTATAACTTCTTCTTTCTCTTACATGCAGGATTCTTGCAGCAAATGCTTTTTTAGTTAGTTTGTTTCTTGTTTTTCCAGTTCTGTTTTTCCAAGATCAAATTGTGATATATCTGGGCAAAATTCTAATCCCATTGAAATTAATGGAAGTTTTGCCATTGACTTCAAAGGGACCAAGATTTTACCTTATATATTGTGGAGATAAATTAACCAGGGTAATGATGTAGTCCAAAGACGTATTAAAGAGCAGTACTTTTGGAAGTACTCTGCTTCTCCTTTTCAAAAAACTTTTCTTTCTTTTATTCTGAGGATAAGAAACTAATTTCCAAATAATGTTAGTACGTTGTTTCATATTTAGGAATCTCTGCACTAATAATCATAATATGCATAAAATTTGACCTCTAAGTTTTAAGATTTATAAGACTTTGTAGGATGTGGTCACAAGTGTGTATGCACGTGCCTCTGAGGCATGAGTCACAGTGACGGAAAAGTTTTGTGCCTTCCACACTCCCAAAACAGTGTAAGGAAAGGGAACAAAAGAGCAAGCATAAGAACTGAGCAGTAGTACTACTTGCATGCTAATATTAGTTGCAATGGAGAATGTTTTAAATTGCGGCACACGCGAAATACTCAGCACTGAACTGCAACGTTATAGTCTTACTGGCAGCAGTGCGAGGTCACCTGTAAAAAGAACGCAGAGATTCCTAACTTTCACAGAATGCAAAAAGCACGCTGCTGTATCTGCCCAGCCCACTACGTCTCTTACACACACACTTTCTGTCACAGAAAATGTCCTACAACCAAGCCTATGAACCTTGCGTAGCACAATAAAGCACGTGCTAAAAAGATTCAATTTTCTGTGGAATTGTTTGTGAAATATTTGGAGTTTTTAACCTCAATTATTTTAAATTACTTGCTGTATAATTTTGACTCTAAATCCTTCATGCGTATCTCCTTCACTCAGTGTTCACTATGCACTGAAATAATTTTTATTACAGATGCATACCACACAGCTGCATGTTCTTTGATTGGATGAGTGTCTCAGGAGTAAGCTACCTCTGTATATTAATTTGGTTTTCTGCTGCTGCTTTTCACCTCTAACTTATTAATGGAAATGGAATGCACGTGAGATGACAAACCAACCATACTTAAGGCGTGAAGAAAACTCTCAAACTGCTATTTTTTTTTTTTGTTTCATTTGCCCAAAGATGATACACAAACACACACAGAGTACGTTAGGAAGCTAAATTCAAGATTCAAGGCCTCACTCTGTCTATAAAATACAACATTAAAATTTATTTTTTAAAATATCCTTTCTTACCATCAGCTTTGCTTCCCTCTTCCATCAAGAGCTTTGTAATGTTGAGAAAGCCTTTGGCAGAAGCCAAATGGAGAGGCCTGTCTCCAACTTCACCACTTGCATTCACGTCAGCTCCAAACTTTAGTAAGAGGTGGGTTACCTAAATATTTCAAGGCTAATTAAAATATCACATGAAAATAAATCTTTTGACAAAATCAGAGATAATATTGCATGGGGTAATACCTTAAGTGGACACGTCTTTAAAGTTAAAACAAGGAGAGGAGGTTCAATAGAAAACTAATTTTTAATTTATAGATCTATGAAAATGCTAAAATTCTCAAAAGCAAGTGCTCATTCATTCTCTACAATGTTATATACGGTAAAGGGCTAGACCAAAGACACATGTATTTGTTTAACTAACCAGTCAGCAAAATAAAGCAAATGCCTTCAAAGCCCAAAAATGCCACTCCTCCCTGAGCAGTTCTCTTATCACAAGAGCACCATAAGAGCTTTTAGCATAATTTCACACGACTGTGACTGTTTGTTCAGAAGTGGTTTATAGCAAAGAAGCAAACTAATCTCTCACCACAACACACAAAGAGTTTTTGAATGTTACTGGATGATGAGACACACATATCCGAAAAGAAGGATCTCAGTAACACATCCATGGTTCACACCCCTGCCGTCACTCAGCTACAGAAGCAGAGCATTTTCAATCATCTCTGCATCCGGACTCTGTTCTTTCAAAAGCTTTTCCTACAACAACTCCTCGATGCACTCAAAGTAACGTGTCACTGGAATGAAAAATACACTCTACCTAGAGGTCATCCTTTGAAACTTGAAAATATCCCAGAATACAGACTTTTAGCTAAAGAAAGATGCAGGGTATGACTGGCATAAGGAAAGACAGACCCTTTACTACATAAAAGTACTACTCAGGGCAAATGGCTGGACTGTTAGACTAGCCATGTGTTGATTATACTTTAGTAAAAGAAGAGAATTAGGAGGTTCAGTGTCCGCTTTGGTCAGAACTTCAGATTATGTTTCAATAAGTCTGTGATCTGTGTGAATGATGCAAGTACAGTTGGAGTTGTCACGTGCACAGTACCTCACGGAAAATCCTGTTCTCCAAATGATAATTTTTTCCGTGAACTTAAGAGTGACCAAAATTTTGTTTGTAAATTCCAAGGAAAACCAACAGAATTGACATTTCATTGTTGCTGGGAAGTGATGTTCTCTTTTTGGAGAAGGTTAAGATAGCATACTCACATTCCTTATGCAATCTCTGAAATGTGGGATGAAGAAGCATCAAATGAAATATGTGTCTGGGTCCAAGACTCTTCATAGGTTAACAAAGCTAGTGACTCAATCATTTGTTTCAAGAGGTCTAGAGGGGAAGACACCAATTTTTACTGGGGTCTAGCACAGAGGATTAACCTGTAGAAATTTCCTGATGATATTCAGACTCTTAGAGCAACCAGAGATCGACTTAGAAAGTGTAACTTCAGTATGTGAGGCCTGTTCATGGCAGGACCCTCCAGGATGTAAAGCAAAAATCCCTGACACTAAGCCTATAGCTTCCTCAGTGTTGCACTTCTCAGCCTTCTGAAATCCCCCCATTCAGTTACCTGTTCATGGCCATAGTATGCAGCAATATGCAACGGGGTGAAAAAAACTGCATCCTGAACGTTCACATAGGCTCCATGCTGCAAAAGAATATCAACAGCCTGGAAGGAAACAAGCAGAAAATTCCAATCAGAAGCACTGTGTAAATGTGGTTAGTTAGTAAACCAAGATTTCAAAACCTTACAGTTAAAAAAAAAGCAAAAAGCCCCAAACAAGCACACTATAAAGGTGAAGAACTGCGTACAGCATGTAGAAGTGATTAACTTACAGTACTTTAACTGAACACTGAATGGCACTGATGCTTTATAAATAAGCCTGAAAATGTGTTTGCCATTAAGAAGACTGATTTATGAAGTGAGAGACACAGAAATGACTGTCTGGAGTTTCTCAGAATAACCTTTAATTTTCTTTTAACCATTATGAACAAAGAGCAGTAAACATATCAGAGATTTTAGAAGTAAAAAAAGAAAAAAAAAAGAAAGAACCTTTTAAATACAAGCGTGTGAATGTAAATCCTCAAGCACAATTCCCTCAGTGTTTAAAGATTTCTGTGTATTTTAGAAGATAATAACCCTTTGGCTTCAATAAATAACTCTAAGTGTTTGCTTTCAAATTTCCACTTTTTTGGTCTTTCAGGAGGCCAATGTTTTCCTGGAGAGCTATGAATTATCAAACATTGGCTTTCTGAATAACTGTCAAAATAGAAGTCTGAATGAAACCACTTTGGGTTGTATATTGAAGCCTAAGGGCTGCTAAGTTTTTTAAAGCACAAGGGAGCCTTTATGAGTGCTAAGGGGCTTGTGGCATGGATTATTTGAGTAGTTCCACATGTCATTGTAATTACTGTTAATTTTTTAATCTAATGATGCTGAGAGGTGCTGGACTGTGAATCACTCACAGTACAGTGAGCAACTGGAAAACACCTCCCTGGCAATCTGAAGAAATGACAAAGGGGAAACAACCAGCCTCGATGCTGCGCTATTTAAACTAGAACCTCCCTATCGAGGCTTCCTCCGCCGATGCCAATTAACGCTAGCTGCGATGAGGCACATTTCCGTCAACAGCGGCCTAAGCTGAGACCACCAAATCGTTTCACACATGCAGCGATGGGGTCAGTCATTTAAATCCACGTCCTCAAGCACTCAGAGAACGAAAACCTGTTACCAAGCAACATCAGTGTACAGGGATTATTTCTTTACACAATTTAAATTGAAATACATTTTTTCAATGGGGCTGCCTGAATACATTTTCTGTGTCAGGTCCATTCCCTGACATACTCAAGTGTTTATTTCCCACTAGTTTTAACCATTTCACTCTGGTATCAGCTGTGAGCCTCCCTAGGGAGCAACACTGCAGGGCCATTCCTGTCTCTGCAGAACCCAGGGGCTCCCACAGGTCCAGCACATTACAGGAGCCACCTCAGCTTTGCAAGGGCTCAGCCCTTCTACTGAAGACAGGCCGGAGGAGATGAGGATTGCATCTTGCTATGGAATTGTTCTTCAGCGCCTCTCTGAGTGCAAATGACAGGGAATTTTGGCCCTCTGTGTCTGATATTATCAGAAGCTAAAAGTATCCTGGGTGCACACTACACAGGAACAGATGCAATGATGATGCAAATGGGATAAAGGGAAGGGAAGGGAAGGGAAGGGAAGGGAAGGGAAGGGTAAGGAACGGAAGGGAAGGGAAGGGAAGGGAAGGGAAGGGAAGGGAAGGGAAGGGAAGGGAAGGGAAGGGAAGGGAAGGGAAGGGAAGGGAAGGGAAGGGAAGGGAAGGGAAGGGAAGGGAAGGGAAGGGAAGGGAAGGGAAGGGAAGGGAAGGGAAGGGAAGGGAAGGGAAGGGAAGGGAAGGGAGAGAGATCTTTAACCTCTCAGTGCCTCAGTGTGTCTGGGTACAGTCAGCACAGGTTTACCAAGGGTAAGTCTTGCCTGACCAACCTGATTGTCCTCTATGATAAAATGACTGGAATTTTGGGTGATGGGGGAACAGTGGATGCCATTTACTTTGACTTCTGCATGGTTTTCAACACTGTCTCCCAAATACTCTTGTAGCAAAGCTGAAATCTTACAGTCTGGATGGGTGCAAAACTAGGTAGGTGAAAAAGTGGTTAGATGACAGGGCTTGGAGGGTAGCAGTTCAAAAGTTGTACTCTGCCACTGGCACAGCCTGGAGAATGAGGGAAACAACTGCTCCCCTTTTCCTTGCATAACCAATTTTTAATTCAAAACAATACTTTGAACAATAATCTTACTTTGTAATTTTTTCTTAAAATTCTATTATGAAAGGTTTATTCAGAAGCTTTTTGAACATTCAAGTCAATTATGTTCACTTCAAAGAAAATTAATTAAGCTACTCTGAAGTTTAGAAAGAGTCAACAAAATAAAACATAAGACAGACTACATAAGGACTTTGTCTTTTGGACAAGGGTAAGGGATAAGAAATCCTCTAAGAAAATAAAATAAATTATTATTGACTTTTTAGCAGGTAAAATTTAAATGACAAGACAACTTCAAAAAAATAAGGCCTTTGCACCAGCCCCAGCCTCTGTACTGCCTTACACTAAAATATCTGGAGGATCTATCATGATTTTCAGAGTTTCTTTATTAATTAAGCTCTTAAAATAAAAATATGATTAGTAGCAAGCATTTGCCTAATTCCCTCCAATTTAGCACATGTAGATATGATCAGTCATGTCCTGCAAAGTGTCTTTGCATTAAATTATTACAACTCCTAACTCTCCATGTATCTGTCAGAATTTTAGAACAAACACTATGAGACTGAATTAAGGATCTGCTTAAGGGAGTTCTGAATGTTTTAAATACAACTTGCTGATTAATGTACAATTAATTGTCTTTCTTAGGAAAATGTCTACTGAAATATTTAGTGTATGCTCTTGTGTAAGACATGAGGACAGACATCAGACCAGCAATAAGTTTTTGCGCATTCTTTTATCTTAGCTGTTCCAATCAGATGAAACACAGGTCACAGATAAATCATTAATGAAAGATGCAGGTACTGGTGTCTTAAAACATAATGCTTCCCCCAGGATTGCTTTTGCTACAGGGTAGTCAAAGAATGGGATTTTTGAAATATTTTGCCAATATTGGTAATGGTAGCCACAGAATAGTTGAAATGTTTTTGCACAATATTTCTAAAAGATAACTGTTCTGGGCAAAGAGACCACTGTGAGTTTAACAATTCCATAATTTTAAAATGTTGCATTTACTTTGACTTCTTCTGGCTTAAAAATGAGTCTCACACAAATTTGCTGCACAGAACATTATTGGGGAGAAGGCACAGCTGGAGAAAAGTGTCATCAAAATTTGCCCCTCTTTTCAGACAAGTTCACATCACAGGTTAAGGTAAGCTCCTTTACTGAGCCACAACTCCACGCTTTTTCACCTGTGTTTGCCAAACACCTCGTGCTCCCCTTTGTGGGCTGTAAAAGGCTTCCCTCACCTCATTCAGTCGGGACAGTTTGTTGGTAGCTATTAAAAATAACTATTGAATTCAAACCTCATGAGTTCCAGTCCTCTTTGTCACTGGCTGGATCCTCAGACAGAGGTAAATTCTGAGTCTTTGATTCCCCTTTATCTTGCAGCTTGTGTAGTCACATATATTGAATCAGTGTGAACACCATTTCTATATTCCTGGTTCTAGAATGATTCTGAAAAGGTCTGAAAAATTGCTCACAGATAAAACAAAGGGCTGGGAAGATGCAGCACTAGCATAAAAAGCATGGAATGAAAGAAGACAATGAGGACTTTGCGAAACATCCAAATAGGCTCACATAAATATAATTTTTTGAGGTTTCTTATATCATTTGAACAAACTCCTGTTACTAGTAAAACTCCAGTGAAGACAGGAGGTGACAAACATGCTGATGGAACATATGAACTGTAAATGAAAAAGGATTTATTACTGTAGAAAATCTATAAGATTTCTGTAAGATCTATAAGATGGGACTAACTCCCTTTTCCCCAGCAGGTCTTTGCTACAAACACATTCACACTTCAGTGTCTCAGGTTTGCAGGTTGCAAAAATTAAGTAGCACTGGTTCATTCTTCCTGCAACCCTCAGTCCAGTTCACACATCTGTAGATGCTGTGATATCAGACTGACATCTTTAATTTACAGAATGAAATAGGCAATGATACTGGTTTTCCAACACAGTAATACTGGACAACACATAAATGTGCATGAGGCACATGTATTATTTATTTAGCAATTGCCTCCCTGGGCTGGAAACATTTAATGCTTTCAAAATAGCAGACTTAATGAGAGATTTATTAAACTTATTTGGTGATGTTTCTAATACAGTCATCAGCTTATATTGCAATTTTTCATTAATTTTTCATTCTTCCCATTGAGATCTGCAATTTCCATCAATAGATAAAATAAGCAAACAGCACAGTTTTGGTGAAGTAAAATACAGCACTAAATCATAGAGCAGATGAAATATTTATAGACCACACGGGCTTAAATGAGTTAGAACATCCCATCGATGCTGATGGCCTTCAGTATCCTAATTTCAGAGAACTGGTCACTCCAGTGTTTCAGGTGTGGTGATGGAGCAAAAGCCAGAGACTGTCTCTTCAGGGAAATGGGGAACAAAGCAGTTTTTTCCCCAGTTCTCTCTATCCCTTAAATGCAGTCAGTCCTATTCTGTAGTAAAGGACTATGTTGCATCAATTGGTGTGTACAACTCTGCTATTTATTTATTTAATTGTATAAATAATTATTTATTTTGGAATTAGGAAGATGACCAAAAAATCTATTTTCTCATTCTTAAATTTATCCTATTTTTAGGGAGGTTGAAAAAATTATTCCATATTTGCATTAATTTTAATAAAATTGTAGACAAGCTATTCAATCTAGCAAAGGAGATTCTCAGCTGGCTGAAAATTTCAAAGCTACAGAAGGAAAGGAAAAGTCTGCACTTGGGCTGTAAATCTTCAGTCCTCAGACCAGCAGGTGAACCAGATGAGTTATGAAGAGTCCACACTCTGTTTATGGAGAATACATCTGATAAAGATTTGATCGTTCCCAAGGAATAAATAAGGGGCTTTTCAAAACCACTCACAATAAGTTATTTCTTATCAAGTTAATAGTCTCATCCTTGTCAGATTCTGAGTACTCTTATTTTTCAATAACCTCAGTAGGAGCTAAAGACATGAGACAAATAGCAGGCCTTCTTCCGACATTTGCAGGACAAGGTCCAGACATTTAAAAAATGACTTGAAGCCCCGATGCAGAGAAGAGTACTTTGTATTTCCCACAGAGGAAACATTAAACAGATACTCCATGAAAGTGAAAAAGATCATTAAAGAGTTAAGACTTGGGTTAATGCCTCCATCATAATTCTTGCACACAACAATCAGACACGGTTGTTCCTTATCTGTTTTTTAGTGAGAGGTTACACAAGGAAGGATTTCCATTAAGCTAATAAAGAGAGCTGCATGTGTACCTGAAGGGAATGTCACGATGCCCTGTGAGCTGAGGGATGTAATGCCACAAGGCAAACACCCCCATCCCTGCTCCTCGAGCGCCGACACACCGAGGAGCCTCGTTCTTCCCTCTGGAGAGCTGACCTTCACAAAATAAATGGTTGGCTTGCCCTGCTAGCACGCTTCCTCACTCACCTGCTTAAACAGATGCTGCAGATTGATTTGTCCCCTGATCACTGCTGGAGTTGCTGACTGAAACACTGAAGACTAACAGCTTTTTAATTGAGTTCCTTGGTGTGACCACCCATAAATTGTTTTAACCTTCTTTAGTTTAACCTTCTTCACACACACAGACTCTCTAGATAAAACAAGGTTGTCAGCAACTGTATCTTTATGCACGCTGTCTTTAACAAGAAGTGCAAACATACCTGTTGGACTTACTTAAACCATTTTGGAACCAGTTTGGAGGCTGCAATGCAAAGCTAAATTCAACAGTGTCCTCAGTTGTCCCTGGTGGCCCACAAGTCTGGGAAAGGTCCCCAGCAGACCAAGTATGCACATATAAAAATATGAGTATAAATATAAATATACATGTATATATACATAAGGGATATATAATATACATATAGCCCTTAAGGGGGTGAAACAAGATAATGTATATTTCCATTAGAAAAGGGGAGAACTTTTACAGAGACACAACTTCTCCCCCTCACAGGACTTACCAGGACTTACTCACTACACTAACTAGAGCTAAAACTCTTGTTCCAGTAAATCTCTGCCTCCTTCATTCTCACCATCAGGTAGCCTTTTGCAGCCAAGATATAGTAGAAAATTTACTAAGGGTAAACAGTTTTTACTTGCAAAAATCCTGGTATGCAAGTCGTTCAGAGCTGGGTTTGCAAAGTGTGGCTGGTTTCTCTCAGTCACTACTTTACTGTTGCCATCATTATCTGCATTGGTGTCCACAGAGTCCAAAGACCTTCGAGCCCTGCGATGGCTACTGTGATGTCAGGCACTGTCTCTGCCCAGGTGTATGTGCAGTTAATGCACAAGGTGAAATACTCAAAGGTATTAAGTGCAAAAATTTATAAAGGGTGCCTGGTACAATTTTCAAAAGCTTCAGAGTAATTCAGATATGTAATTAACTTAATTGGAAATTAAAATCCTGGCTACAATTCCAGTAGGGATCTATTGACATCTTTGAAAACCTAAATAAAATAGAAAATCTGTTGTGTTATTACTGACCCAGAGATCTGATAAACTCTTCAGACTAAACAGACACAGTAGGTTAAAGAAAATCTAAACTGCATCAATGAAGAAGTATCACCTTTCCTCAGCTGAATTTCAGTGGCTAGCCTTATGGTTTCTCAGACCAGGTATTTAAATGGTAGCAGATTTCTTGAGATGGTATAGAAAATTTCTAGAGAGTTATAAATTCCTCAACAAACCACCTGTTTGAAAATAAGTGTATTTTCTCTTTTTCAATATATAATTATGTAACTATTTCTATGTGCCTACGTATAGCAAATAGTTTGTGTGTGTCTTTGTGTATAAGTTGGCTGACAGAAAATGTAGCAGAAGAGACGGCTTTCTTCACACGAACGCACTCCGTGACTGCTGTAACTTGGGAGTTCGTAAGAGATGTATTTTTTCTTGTCATGTGCATACATAAAGGTGCTTCTGTTGAAAACTGCACACACACTTTGTTCTAGTCACCCAGCCAAACTCCAATACTGGAAGTGAATTTGTAAGTCAAAGATGCATAACTAAATTCACAGCCTAAAGCCAAGTATTAATATAACTTATATTTCATCTTCGTACTTAGTTATTTCTTCTTGCATTTCTTGCTGATTATCTCTCTTTAAAGAATTCTGGTGTTTCTGTCTCCATAAATCAGTCCAGGACTCTGTATAAGTTAAAAATTTTACTCAAGCAGAGGACAAAATCTTTGCTTGCTTAATGGACCCAAAGGATATAAAAAGCAAAGTACCTGAATTCATGAGTACTTTTACAGTCATAAACCCTTCATTACCAAGGTAATTTTGCATACCCAGTACTTTAAAAGATTAAAAAAATAAATAAATTACACTGAGTGAGCTGTTGCCAGGGTGACAGAAATGAGATGATGTATGAAATGACTGAACCGAGGTGGTAAATGATAAGAAAACAGATTCATGACTGACAGCATGTCTAGGATGGGAAAGGCCTGATTACAGGCATCTAGGGAATCATCCCTCTCTTCCTTCCTCTGCTCCCCATAGTGGTAATTCTCCAACCCATAGGAGACTTATCAATATGGATGTTTGAGGTTCACGCTAGACTTACTCTGACAACAGTTTTCTCTGCACTAATCCAAAGTATAAAATAGCCCTAAACTGAGAACCTCTGTACCTTTCTGAAGTGAAAATCACAGAGCTGTGAAGCAGTGCCCATGACACCTAGAAGAGGGAATAAATCTCTTTTACTGTGCCTCCTTCATGCTCAGAAAGACAGCATTTGGAAGCTTCACTCCATACCCAGGTTCAGAAATCTTGATACGTATGAGTGAGTGTGCTTCATCATGCGTCTACTGGTTAACGCTTCTGATATTTAGAAAACAATGCCATTTACGGACAAGACTTTAAAGACATTTATATAAAGGTAAGAGGTGTACAAGCTGATCTCTATCCTTTGTGCATGTTCGTTCAATATAAAAATATATGCACAGATGTGGTTTTCACAAAATCTACAAAAATTAAATAAAATTTAGCTGTACTAACCAATTCTGAGGTTTATTTTGAATGGCATCAACCTAAACCAAAATGAGCTGCTAATATCAACAGTCAACTTCCTGTACAGAAAAGGAGAAGCATACCTGATGGTGGCCGGCCATCGTGGCAATGTGAAGGGCTGTCAGAGCTCCATACCCAACCTGCTGAATGTCAGCCCCACCGTGCAGCAGCGCTGTTAACAGTTCTGCATTGTCCTGAAAGGCACACACAGAGAGCTGGTCATTTCTGGGACACAGCTCTGATGATCGCGGGAGGCAGCCTGAGATTGCTGTGTATATCTAGGCCTCCCCAGCTGTTCCACTGCTGCCTTGCAAGAAAAGGGACTGGATATGACCCCAGGAGCACAAGAGAGCACAGAAAGGAGTGGAAGGAAGACATGTCCTGGGCACCAGAAGTCTCCCTTTGTTGTACTGAAGCCTGTATCGTTAAGAACAGTTCCTATTCTGAGTTTATGATGTCTTCAAACATCTCTCAGTCTCCAAGCCATTATTAAGTGCTCATGCGAACTGTTCTAATTGTCAAAACATGACAGTACCTGACATAAGAGAAGGGCACCTGAGGAGTTCCCAGGATAAATATATAGCATGTATGCCAAATTCTGAACTGTGAGCTTATTTTTCATATCATTTCACTTCTCTCCTGTCATGCACACAGTTTTTGCTATGACTTCTTCCAGGTAGAGCAACAGCACTGAGCACTATCAAATGATAGCAATAAAAATAAACTTGAGAAACACATTAAGAGTCATAATGCCCAGGCAATATCACCATTAATAAATTCTCCTTCCTTCACAAATAGAGGAATTAAACACAGAGAAGTGTTTAACTGGGGGCAGTGGCAGAATTTTCAGGAGAAACCAGGCCATCTTTCTCACCACTGCCTGTTCTAACAGCACCGACTAGAGCTATCATAATTTTCCCTTCTGGGGATCTGCCTTCCATCATCATCCAGCCCAGAGGATGCTGGATGATGCCCAGAACTGCCTTCTTCAGCTCACCTTCGTTGCTTCCTAAGAAGAAATGCACAGAGCACAAGGGCAAAGGAGATGCTAAATCTCCAACCTCCCTCATTGCTCTCTACCGCTGCGAAGCAGACGCTCAAAGGGCAAGTGTGAATCAATGCCAGGGAGGCAGCAGCTAAAACATGCCTGCGAAAGCATAATAACATTTGTTCATACTGAAGTGGTTTTCCTATTTCCAGGAAATACTAGGATTTTCTCTTTGATAATAATGGACAGTAAACGTTTATATCACTTTTCCTATCAAATAGTTCTAGACCTTGAAGCATGGTACTCGGTTGCATAATGGGTTGTATATTGTGCAGCCTGGGAAGACAGGTTGAGCTTGAATTATCTTGGAATATTCTGTTGTGATTAGTAACTCAGTCCATTTTTCCTTGTTCTGTTTTACTGTTATGAAATGCCACAAAATACTCAGAGATAAGAAGAAGTCAAGGAGTTTCAGAAGAGGCTGTCCTGTCTCAATATAAAATGCTTTGTTTTTTCTGAGGTATCTCTAGGCTCCTTTATATTTTACTTAGAAAAGAACCGTAATACAACAAAAGCTGTAACTGAGTAACTCATGGTAAATTTTGAAGTCTTAAAATGCCACTTACAGAAGAAACACTATATTGCATTTTATTTTACATCCCCAAATTCACACTGGTTTGCTTAGCTTTGTGCAACCTGAAAAAGATACTGGATATTGTATCACAGGACTCGAGTGATTAAGTAAGTTGCTGATATAGTTTTGTGCCTAAATGGATGTGAGAGATTTATCAACTTTACCATGCAATGAAAACAGACAAACCAAGATTGATAGCAAAATGAAAACTATTTCCAAGTAATGAAAACATCCTAAAAATCTGTTATAAAAGTCCTATTAAACAAAGAAATTTTTTTTCAACTAAACGGAAAACATTCACTGAGATTGACACTAAAAAAAGGCAGAGAAATCCTTCTAAACAATTTGCTAATTATGCAACGCTGTGTAAACTATAACTTCATTCCATGATGTATAAGATTTGATTATTGTCATCATTTTATAGCTTGCATATCTAATTGGTACCAGTGGTTGTAAAATTAAACTAAGACAGGAATTACAAGACATAATGGAAGATGCAGCAAGTGCTCGTATTATAGTAATTAGGAGAGGGAGGAAGCTTATGGTGCAAGTACATGGAGTTAAACCACGGAGCTGCAGAGCACAAGCCACCCGCAGCACCCACAGTGTATCATAAGGTTTAGGTGTCCGGCTCCATGTCTGGGTCTTCAGCCCATTTAATGACCAGTTCTCTACGTGCACTGGGGGCAAGTTCAGCATTCCAGTGACGAGACTCACGAAATCCAGCATCTGGAGCAGGACACTGGCTTAGCTGGTCCATAGCAAACATTGAAAATCAGGGAGTGTCTTTCTTCCCATCTTCAGACAAAATTACAGAAGCTGCTGCTTGCATCTCTTCTTTCTTTCCAATCCTACCTCCTTCTACAATAGCCAAAAGGTTGAGACATTGGAGGTTCAGTGTCCTCCTCACACAAACAGTACTCATGACTATGCCCCATGTCCCAGGTGATGCTGACATTACCCAACCTTTGTTAGGCTTTCCCTTCGCTCCCCCTGCTCTAACGACCCTCCTGCTCATTTCCACAGGGAAGCTGGTTGCAGGCTCGCTCCAGGAGAGCCATAGCCTGCTGCTTGGCAGTATGACTTCGAACGCTCTGCAAGAGAGACTCCGGTCTTCTCTCTGGACTGATATAATAACAGTCAGATTATTGTCTAATAGAAGGTAAACCATCTCCCCTTCCACAGGTGAGCTTTTGGAGGAGAGTGACTGTGACTGTGACTGTTTTGGAATTCGGTATTTGGATTAAAGACCATCTACCACAACTGCACCCTCTTGCATCAGTGAGGAACACCACTTATGTATCAAGAGCGGCACACAGGTGCCAACCTACCTAACCTGCTACCAGCTTTGAACATAGGGCAAATCAGGACGGCATCTGCTGTGCGAGATTTGCAGAAGAAAGGTTGTTATGACCTTGTGGCACCTATGGGACTTATAAAGGTTGACAATACAGTATAGAATATAAACTCCTAAATTTGATCTGAGTTCCCTCTAAAATCTAAGTGCTTTTGGGGCTAGTCTATACATGGATTAAGTTTATAAGCTGCTCCATCTCAAAATAAGAATCATAACAATTCTCTAGGAAAATGCTGTCTTTGTTCCACCTCATTCCTTGCAACTGTTACTGTTGAGTCTTAAAAGATAAATATAATAGTGAAGAAAATTAATACTGAAGCTGAATTTGGAAATTGAAGAAGAACAACAAAAAAGAAGCAAAAAAGAGAGAAATTGTAAAATAAAATCCTTTGAGATTGTTTCTATTAATAGCTATAATAATAAAAAGAACACTCCTCTATCTTGAGTTGCATTGCATGATTTAACCAGTATTTCCAAAGCAATATCATATCCTTCTGGATGATACTACAAAAGCGCATGTTGATTTCCTGTGCATGGGCTCTTTATAGGTAATTTTCTTATGCACCGTAAATGTGAAATTTATATTTTCACCAGAAGCAGCAACTCAAGAGCTCAACTAGGTAGTTCAGACAAACAAGCTGCTCAGTTCTGATTTATTTTCATCAATTCTATTCAAAATAATTTACCTTATAAGCTGCCAAGTGCAGAGCTGTAAATCCATTTCTGGTTAATCTGGATGGGCGCAGACCTTTTAGCATAAGAGTTCTAATATGTGATTTGTTGCCTTTAGAAAGAAAATTGGAAAACAGAGTCATTTACAGAAAATAATGTGCTGATGAAATACGAAACTTCTGTGTGAGTTTGAAAGCAAAGAGAAATAGGTAGCTCATCTGCTGACCTGAGGCAAGTCATAAAATATATCTCGTGAAACCTCCAAATGGAATGAGGCACCATTTCCCTATCCATGGGGACAGCTGAGATCTGGCCATGTACTGGCTCACTGTTCACACTTTAATAGGGATTTGTTAAGGACAACTGAACTTCTAAAGAAGCAAACTCCTCTTCTAACATCCAGACCATGCTGCAAAGAGCCCCATAGGCTAGCAGATGCTTCCAGAACCTCTGGTTTCTCAGACACTTGACTCCTTTGTCCTTTCAGAACAGAAGCCCTGCTCTCCCTCTCTGCACAACGTGATTGCAGGGACAGTCTCTTGGAAGGATGCTAATGAATCTCAGCACGGGCAGGCAGCTTTACTCTTACCTTCCAGATGCACAGTGATGATCTCAAAAAATGCACCTGCCTTCTCCACACTTATGACAGTAACCAAGGACAATGTCAGATCTAATAGCTTCTCTCCCTCTCCAAGTGTTCACATACTGTACTTAATTAATTAACGTTGTATGTTTTCTTAAACTTCCTCTCAGCAACTGCACCAGTTGCTCTAATGCTACCAGGTACTGATGCCACTTTTGGATATGATCTTGCACTCTGAAATTGAAAGTAAAGATTCACTTGGTTTTCAGCAGTGCAGGATCAGGCCCTCCTTCATGACAGCATCTAACTAAGACTTAGTAAATAATTTATCCATGTTGTTAGTAAGCACTCTGCAGAGTAGAAACCTTAGGGTAAAATCCTCTTTACCTCTCTCAGCCAATTTCTGCTGAAAATTGTATAACAAGTGCAAAGTGTGTGCACGAGCTAATGACTCACTCTGTGGATAGCAGAGGAGCAATGTGGATCAGAGTGGAAAATTCCACCATTAGTGTATTTTTATGAACATCCCAGAAGACATCTTGCACTCTTACGCACCCTGATTTGTTATCTGCAAAAATCCCATCAGCTGATATTTTTCACTAAAGCATTTAAGTTATTCTTTTAATCACCGTGAAATAAAATACAGGTATTTTTATTATACTAGAAAAATAGATGCATGTATGGCAAAGTATTGCTAAAACTAGCTCCCTAGCCTGAAGCCTGTACCACGTGCAGAATACAGAAATGTAGAACAACACAGTGTGATGAGTATGGACTGTTGCCTATAGCAAGTAATTTAGAATTAGTCGAACACCTGTAGTAAAACATGCTATACTGTCAACCAAAACTTTTCCTGGAGTGAAGAATCCTCCGTAACAGGGTTCAGTGTAACTCGCTTCAACCCCACTGGAAACAGAGTTGAGAGTAATGCTTACAGACGCTTATCCAACTGTTAACAGGGGCAACACAGAAAGAAATTAACTGCAAATATAATCTTCCTGACAGAACAAATCAGTAGCAATGTAAATAAAATGTTTAAAGAACATTATATTTCAAATACATACCCCCACATAGGCAACATAAATGAAGAAGAGAGAGCCCATTTTCCGTGCGGTAATTTAAATTGACTTTGCAGAAGGCTTCATCAGAGCTGAAAAAAGAGATTTTACAGTTGATTACTGTTTTCATCCTTTAGCACAGTTTCTTTCACTTGGAAAAAAATTAAGAGAGAAATCTCAATATATTTTTTTTGAGACACAGGGCTAAATTTATACCCATTTACATTCTGTAAATCTATAGAAATTATCCATAAAAACCCGGTTTCTTTATTGATACAATAATAACTAAGAAATATTTTAAAAATCTGTGTATTCATTCTAAAATGATGAGCAGGACGTGCACAGAACCAGAGGCAAACCAGCTAAGTAAAAAGAATAACCAGAAAAATAAGTTTATGTTCCCCAAATAAGATCACAGAAACACTATGCAATCAATACATGGAAATATTTATATGAAAGCACTATGGAAGTACATCTACAGAAGGAAGGTAGCCAAAGCTCAGACAAAAAATTGGCAATGGTAAAAGGACAAATGTTTCTAAAGCATTTTGAGGAATGAAGTAGTCTTTCCAGAAATGACATTTCTGGCTGAGGATTTGCTGTTCTAATGGCACACTAAGGCCTAAGAAGGTCTGTGAGTGTCTGGGAGGACAGGACAGGACAGGAGGGGCTGGGCAGCATCCTGCCCAGACAGAACCCAAACACCTCTGCTCAAAACACCCCTTGCCAACAGTCACGTTAAGGCCTTGGGAGGAGGACAGGCCCCGTAATGCTCAGCAGGCTGGTGTGGTTTTATAGCACTGTTTTTCTGCTTTGGTTTATTGCACTGGAATGTGATATATTAAAATTGAATTTTAAAATAATTTATGGATCCTCATTTTCACTTCCCATTAACTTGTAGTCAGGTGTTTCTGGTTTTGAGATAAACAATTAAAATATTGCAGTTTGTATTCATACCCTACTAAGGAAAGGCATGTTTGTACTTAAAATTCTCAGGCAACTAAATGTCACTTACATATTGTGACACGACGAGATGAAGCTCAATTTAATGTTTAATTTTCTTCCACGTTTTGGTTCAGTGTTACGTTTTTATATAGCTTAATGATTTCCTGGTGCTTTCTAAGCCATGCAAGGATGAAATGAATAATTAAAATGAAGTAATTATTATTAATAAGTTTCTAATATAATAGCTCTTAAGCAGGATCCATACCAAGTCTGACTCAGTAAAAAAAAAACATTAAGCATTTGTATCTGCTGTTCTGTTCTTTTTCAGCAAAAAAAGAGAACATACATAAAAATGTTACAACCTATGTGATTTTATAATACATTCTAATTTTATGAAGAAACACAAATGGCATCTTTGCATAAGATTTTTGACAAAATTGTGTGCCTCTGTGAGATTAATTCTTCCATCAATCTAGATTTTCATATGCATTCTTTAAAAGACAGGTATCATGTTAAGGAAGCTCATTTTTTATGTCTGAAATGCAAACTGCTTTTGCATGGAACAGCTTTTTCACGCGTTACAGTCACATTTACCTTTGCCTGGTGACAGTCCTTCATCTACCACTTCCACTTTCCTAATGTGGAAAATGTTTTGCTCAGTAAAAATATAATCTCATTCTGGAAATGTGTTTTATCTCCATGCAATTCTTCTCTGACATACTGTGATTAATGATAGTGGTATAAGGCTCATCTGTTCTTCAGGCTTTCCTTCAGGGGCAATTGGGGGAAAGATAAATTCCAGGTTCTGGGAAGCAAGTCCTTTGAGTTAACTTGTCTTTGCTGCACCGCGTTGGGTACGTGTGGATGTACGACCCTACGTACCGCGGCGCTGCGGTCACTGCACGGGGGAGTGGATTGCCTCCCTTGAAGGATGAATCCTGCAAGTCTCAGAATCACAGAATATCATCATGTTGTTCAAGTCATGTCTCCTGCTTCAATTTCCATCTTTAGAATTGCATTCAAAATTCACATTCCTAGCACTTAATGTGTGGGTAAGAATCCAGGTTTTATCATTTGAGCTCTATATTTAACTTTTCCTCTTCTCCCAGCTTCAAAAATAATAAAAATAAAGTTTCAGCTTGTTTTCTTCATGATATTCAATTTTAATATCATTTTTGTTCTTGTAGACTGGCAAGATTTTAATGTTTTTGTGGGAAAATATTGCAAGGAAAGTTTTATATATTAAAAGCTGTGATTAAAATGCCTATATTGAAAACGAAAACTAGCTCAAATGACTGCACTCAGGGCCCAGTTTTATCTAGGTGTCCTCTTAATTACTTTCTGAAGACATAGTTGCATGTTTTATGGAAATAGAATTCTGGCTTTTTATTTTTAGGATGCAATAATAGCTCTGAGGTATAGGAATAGAATAGGGACAACTTTTGTCCAAGAGGTGACAGGTGCTGGGCTACTTACAAATTTACTTTTCACTATTGTAACTGTTTTGTTTGTTTGTTTGTTTGTTTTCCCATGGTGGCAATTACCCATTGACCTGTGCATGTGTGTAAAATGGGGATGCTGACAGTTCTTTCCTCTGCTAAGCGTTGTCACTTTTGTCCTATTTATGTTCCAAATCTTTCAGAGCAGGAACTTTAACAGCTAATTATTTCATTTCCATCAGGCAAATTACCTTCTTTGCCTGAGCTTCCAGCAACCATCCAGTTTCTCAGTCCTAACCTTTTTTAATAACTGGTTTTGTTGTAATAAGGAGAGAAAAAAACCTATTAATTCCTCTGGTACTTCAGAGATGAGAAGTCCTCCGAAAATAACCACTGCTGCTGTAGAAACATTTTTCATACTCGGGCCAGATCTGTATATAGGTGTTTGTTGTAAAATATTGTCATTAGTAATTAACAGCCACTAATTTTGGTACTATGCTGTGGGACTCTGGCCCAGAACTGCAATGGCATATTCCCAAAAATAGACATTAAAGAATGTGTATTCCATGCAAGAGAAACTCCTTCCACAGGAAAACGCCTGAAACTGAAAATACTGTTTAATAGCCAATACTCATTTGAAAGAAATTAATAAAGAGGTTTCCAGAATATTTTACCTAAAAACATGCTTCAGTTCTGCCAGCTCCTTTTCTTTGATTTGCAGATCATCTTCTAATCGTTCTATGATTATAGCATACGATTCACTAACTTTCTTCTTCCATTCATCTAACAAAAAGAAAATCCTGATTCATAAACCACTTCAAAACATACATGAACCAGGAACTGAAATCATAATGTCCCAGTAACCAAAGCACATGATTTTTAAACATCCAGTTGTACAGTTTCATATTTTTTCTATTAAATTATGAAAGTTCAAAATATTACAGCTATTAAACTGTTCTTGCTGCAACCAATATAGACATATATATACTGATTTGATAGACAACTCGTACATATGAGTCCTTATCAGAAATATTTTTAACTTGAACAAGAGAAAACTTAAACCTTCAGTGGGATTTGTTAGCTCTTACTTCCTAAATCTTAGCATAGATACACAGCATAAAAAGGTTGGAAATTTAAAGGTTTATTTAATGAAGTATGTGTTAAACCAACATAATAATCTAAATCAATATGACTGCACAAAGAAATTTACTAGCTTTTTGTCTTCCTTTACAGACTGTATATGTGATTTGGATTAAGCTGTTCTTGTAAACCAAGAACAATACAATACCTTACCCTTGAACCCAAGAGTAAACTAGCTATGAGTTATTTCCTGAAAGATTATTTGCTTCTTTTAGATAGATGTATGGCATATTGCATTTAAAAAAAGCAAGATTAATTACCAGTGCAAGTTTGGGTTGGTCTAGATTTATAATTTCCCATTTGTCCAATATATCTTCTTTGTTTCAGTGAAGTTCTTGCAGTAATATGATTCCTTGTTCAAGAGCAGTGACAGTCCTACTGAAAAATACTTTTGATAGTCTCTGGCTAAAAATAAACCCTGTGCCAAATGGAATGTCATGCAACAATGACATGGAGCAAACCAGTCTGTGCTGTCAACTGTAAAAAAATAATAAAGCTACCTAATGAGCTTGCTTAAAAATCTACTGTCTCTTTCAACAGAAACATTTGCTTTCAGCTGCTGAATATCTAAAAGTGGTGGGAAGCAGGTAATTTGGCAGCTTGCTACCAATTTTGTAGAGAAAAGGGAATTTAAGAGGTTGAATCCCAAGCATACGTCCAGGATCCCCAAGTAGTGCTCAGGGTGCCTTGCTTGGAGAGGCCAGAGGTGATCTTGGCTCGTAAACATTGAAACATATCCTAACACAGGAGATGGGTTTGCAGCACCTGGGTATTTTCGTTACCAAATGCAGATTGGGTTGTATCAGACAGTGCTGACTTTTTGCAGTTTGGTAACGTTTGTACATGTTGTTATGACAAGGAAGTCCCACAGAATTAGACCAAGAAATGAGTTGTCTGTCAGGGGCTCAGTGTGTTCACTTTGTGTTCTTCTGTGGGTACACACAGACCCACCACAGAGATTCCCTCTCCTCACACCAACAGGCAGCAGCTACTCGGCTGGTGGAAGTGGCTGTCAGGCTGTGAAGGAAGAAGGTGACCTGGAGGGAGCTGGGCTGGTCAGCACAAGACCTACAGAGAAGGAAGGAAGGAGACTCTTGGGGTTGTTTTGCTGCTGCTCCTGCTCCAGATAGAATTCCATAGAATCATAGAATCATTTGGTTGGGAAAGACCTTTGAGATAATTGATCATTTCTCCATAAACAAACAAGGACACAATCAAGCTTCTTTGTTCATATTCCAAGCAGACCATGCACAAGGCAGCTGAGGACCAGGATCTCCATAGATACGTAACTAAATCCTGCGCTCAATCTAATTTGACCTGTTAGTGTTTTATCTTGGACCCAGTGTCAGAGTAACGTAGTAAAACCCTCATGATCTGGCTGGCTGGAAGGGTGAACGGAACAACCCGGGCTCTGTGTGTGCACAAACGTGCAAATGAACCATGATAACGTTCACCTAGACTGTGTACACAGGTGCATTCCTGGACGAGGCTGTGCTTAAGAACTGTGAAAGATTGGGTAATAGCACAATAACACTGCTTTTCACTGGTAAAACTGAACCTCCTCGGTAATCTGGTTAGCACAGCTCTGCTCAACGATTGCCTACCCTTTTCATACCCATTCCCCTGTGGTTTCTATCAAATGGAACTACTTTACACATATTGT
Source organism: Antrostomus carolinensis (assembly GCF_000700745.2). Classification (NCBI taxonomy): domain Eukaryota; kingdom Metazoa; phylum Chordata; class Aves; order Caprimulgiformes; family Caprimulgidae; genus Antrostomus; species Antrostomus carolinensis. The sequence continues at coordinate 12,907 of NW_010318922.1, read as the reverse complement.
CCCAGCCAGTTACGGGATTCATGTTGGTTTCTGTATGTGTCTCTTTTCCTCCTTTTATTTATTTATTTATTTGATATACATATATGTGCATAAATATATCCACATGTATTTTTATATATTCTTATATATATTTATATACTTAAAGTGTGATGATTGACCTTGGCAGCTGTTCTGTGTCTAAGTTCTTAGTTGCCTCAGTTAAGGATTTCAGGTCAGAAGATATCTAAATATAATGCACATATATAAAATCTTCAGCATGCTGCATCCCATTGTAAACAAACTTACACTCCTGTGATAGTTCCTGACGCAACCCAAGTTCATCCACGTATTTGCACTGATTTACACATAAAACCGAGGATGTATTTCAGAAGACTTTGAGCTGCTTTGACAATACACCCTGTGATATTCAACCAAATATTTGCAAAAAGGCACCAGCCTGGTGACTGATCCTCCACAGCTAGTTGCCAAGCAACTGTAAGAGCTGGAGCTGCAGCACCAAGAGAGGTATCTCCTCTCCCATTGATTTCATTAGCTTGGTGCTGTTTGTTTCCCTTTGAATGTCTCACATGCAGCCGAGGCTGTGCAGCCAGACGAGTGTTATGGCCATTATTCCCCCTGCAAGAGAGTCCTGGGGTAAAAACGGCTGCCAGGACACGTCCGTCAGCACACAACCCCCAGCCTGGGGGGCTGCCCAGCCTGGACTACCTCAGGAACTGAGAGTCACAGAATCATAGTGGTTGGAAAAGACCATTAAGACCATTGAATCCAACCATCAACCCAACACTGCCAATCCCACCTCTAACCCATGTCCCTGAGCACCTCGTCTGCCCGTCTGTTCAATCCCACCAGGGAAGGTGACTCCACCACCTCCCTGGGCAGCCTGTTCCTGATCACACCAGGATTTTTATCTTTGGTTGTCAGATATCAGCCTTTTTCCGCATAGCCTGTGCTTTAGGAGCTGCTCCGGAGGGGCCTGCAGTTGGACCAGCCCGGGGTTCCCGCCTGTGGCACCGGGTGTCTCAGCAGCTGTCACAGCCGCCATCGCTCGTGCAAGCGTTGTCACTGCCGCAGCGTTTGCACAGCCTCTGCTGCGGATGGTGCTGAGCTGGGGTCTATTGGTCTTCAGGCATCCAACCCTCCACCTTCTCCTCCCTCACACCACGCACGTGCACACGGCACAGCACGATGCCCTCTGCTCCATGTCCCCCGCACCAGCTGTGCGGCAGTGGAACAGCAAGGGAGCTGCATGGCCCCGTCACCGGGCACAGCTCTGCCTTCAGGAGAGCTGTGCCTTCCTTCCCTCACACCACCCGGCCTCCCGCCACCGCCCGGCACCGTGCCGGGGACACAGGAGATGCTGAATCGCTGCGTGGTGCCGCTGCTGCCCTTGGCAAACCCGCTGTGAAAGCAGGTCAGGGTCACTCACGGGAGCTGCCAGCACCCGCCCGCCGCTGTGGCCCCCTCAGCGGAGCTGGAGGGAGAACCAGGGCATGACGGAGGAGCAGACGGTGCCCTGACCATGGTGGGAGACTCGCCATGGTGGTGACTGAGCTGCTCCATGCACGTTAGGACTTCAGAAGGGCTTGGTTTCAGCCTGCTGTCACTTGGGGGCTTGGATACATGGTACAATCCTGAAAGTTTGACATTTCAGGTAAAAATCACAGGATAGCCTCAAACAGGCTCCTGATAGCTTCTGAGCCAGGGAGCCCGCCCTTTTCTGTCTGGCTTTGGTGCTGCAGTTCCTGCGGTCTCTGGAAGAAATGCCGGGGCTGCTGCCAGCACCCGGTGAGGGGCTGGGCCAGCCCCATGTCCCACAGGCAGCACCTCTGTCCCGCTCCCT
>NW_010318922.1:0-10908 GCF_000700745.2 Antrostomus carolinensis | reverse complement strand
GAGGTACATGGTGGGACGAGGTGAGGCAGCCACAGAGCAGTCAGGCAAGGAGTGGCAAGACAAGGTGAGGTGAGGAGAGACATGGAGCAGTGAGGCGAGGAGTGGTGAGGTGGTGTGAGGCAAGGAAAGGCCAGGTGAGGCATGGCGACGGGAGGAGAGGTGCTGAGCGGTGAGGTGAGGCATGAAAACAGGAACAGGACAAACTCCAAATCATAGAACCACAGAATCACAAACTAGGAAGGGACCTTAAAGCTCATCCAGTCCCAAGCCCCCTGCCAGCAGCAGGGACACCTTCCACTAGACCAGGTTGCTCAAAGCCTCATCCAGCCTGGCCAAGAACACTTCCAGGGAGGAGCAGCCACAGCTTCTCTGGACAACCTGGGACACTGTCTCACCACCCTCTGGGTGAAAAATTTCAAACAAACATTCTGTTCACTTCTGCATGGAAAATGCATTTTAATACAAAAGCTCTATAAAGTAAGAGCATTAAATTTCTGTGACAAGATAGAGATAAAATTATTTGCTTTCAAAGGAGTCAATGTCTTGCATATATCTATATTCTAGTACCATCTACTTCATGAAAATATGTCAAAAGAAGTCACCAGTTTCTATACCATATTTTTATTCACTCTTTGCAAACATTTGTGTGGGTGAAGATTCATTCACATGGACTCTGAGGGAAGGTCACTGGAAACTGCAGCACAGGAGGACAGCCTAGTCAGTCAGTGAAGTCAATGCAACAGCTTTGTTCACCATGAAAGCAACTTCCAGGTGAATTCTTGAAGCTTTCACAACACAGGCTGTGAGAAAGTTGCAGAATAATTGAAACTAGGATGAAAAAGTAGGAAAAAACCTGAATAATTGCAGAGCCTGTTTGCAGACCATTTGCATACAGAGAAGGAAGGGATAACTGCGCTGACTACTACGTTAGGTCTGTTCTAATTAACATCTGTACAAGTAGCACTGACATGGCAAGAACAGTGTTTTTCAGTGAGTAAAGTCTTCAAATGTAATGTTTACAGAATACCGAGATATACGTATTTCTTTGATTAATTTTTTAGAACTTCTGTTTCAATTTTATGTTTGGAATGTGCATTTGTCATGTCCAATCTTATAAGAGAAAAGTGAAAAATTCTTACCCCTTTTCTGGTTTTAAATGTCCTTCACCAGGAGCGTTTATAGGATTAAGTCTTTTGAAATAATCTTAATTTCAAATTAATTAGAACATATCCACATCTATCATTTACTTTGAGAGGCTGTAAATTGCTCCTATAAATTTCAGTGGCATCCCAGTGACATTCAGATATGCAACAGAAAATGAAAAGGTCATTAAAAGAAAATGCATTTTTGTGAAAATAGAGTACAAGGAACTCTGTAGCCCATGTAACGAAACAGGTGTTTACAATGGCTTCTCCGTGGCAGTGGATTAAAAGAAGCGTACAGAAAAACAGTGCTATTTTTGTTCTCACAATACTACAGTGGCATTTGCACAGAGATTAATCTTCCACACGGGCAGAGAGGAGAAAATGAAGCTGTTGCATCAGAGCTTTAGGAACAAGAAGAGGCCGGAACGGCTGGGCTCCAGTACAGACAAACTCCCTGTTCAAGTCGAGGATATTTCTCCACAGATCCAAATGCTTGTTGGAGCTTACTTTCTTTCATCAGTTCCCCAAATCCTTCTGGCACAGATACCTTTCAGCTGCTCATTTTTATTTCAGCTGCCTTCCGTTGTCTTCTTTTTTAAGGGTCCAATTTCTCAGATTTCAATTTCCTGCCTAAAAGGTTACTGAACTAATCCTCCTCTCTCAAATTTCATAATGTAATATACACAGTATGGCTAAATCTCTGTTCATTATAGCAGGTTCTCAAAGCATTCAGGGAAATCATTAAGATTATGTTCATTATGAGCCCTATTATTGCACTACACAGCAAAACTAATTAAATAAAGAAAGCTGACATGAATAAAATCATTAAACACTCATCTTGGCTTTATTTGAGACTGTACCAGCCTGAGTTGCATTTCAGGACAGAGGGAGCCAGGCAGTGAGCTAGAGGCCCATACGAAAACTGCATCCCTCTAGGAAACTCAATAAGCCTTAATCAAAATGAAACTCCGAATTTCAATAGATGCCTCCTGTTCTTAGGAGGTTCCACCTGACTGGGATTTTCAGCACTGCACTCAGAGTTTATTACTCAGACGGGAGGAAATCATGGGCCAGGATGCCACAATGATCTTATTTTGAGAATCTGATGCTAGAAACCAGCAACCCCACAATTACTATAATCTTGCTGGTAAATTTTACTGGGTGGCCTTGCACAGGTCTCAATTTCCCTGGGACAAGTTTATCCGAATTGGTTGCATGAAAAAATTGTTCTACCTTAACAGCAGACTGTGAAAAAGAAAGGTTAGCTAAAGTTTGTAAAATACAATGTGAATAAAATACATATATTGGGTACATCAAACTTAGATTATTATTATCTGGAAGTGTCCAGTCTGAAGTCCTTTTGATTTTAAGAAGATTTGATCACACTGTAACATAGCCCTTGTTGTAAGGACTAGAATTTGTTGCAGCTAAAAACCACGCAGACTTTATAAATAGCTGTAATACATACAACAAAGAGTTATCTCACGTCTAAATACAGGCATTATTTTTCAAATGTGTCATGAAGGATACATATAAATACTTGCTTATCCCTCTCTCTCTCTCTCCTTCTTTTGACAGAAACGTCATGGTAACTCAACAATGACATTACATCCGCTCCAGACTCGCTGCTCTCCTCGCAACCACCTCTGTGCTCTGCAGCCCCAGTGGATCCCCCGCTCGCCCCAGACCCCGAGGAGCTGCACGGTGAGGTGTGGTGTGTGAACAAAGGTCTGGCAGGCGTACGCAGGGTCCTCACGCGCCCTGTCAGGGTTCACAACCACAGCTCTGCAGCTCCTGTTCTTCTCTGCTTCAGAGATTCTGATCCCTCCCTGGTGGACTGCAGAAACCTTTACTCCACCAACACACTTGCCAGGAGCAAAATCCTGGCCCCTGCTTAAATAAAAAACAAAATTCCTAGTGACTTCAGTCAAACAGGGTATTCATTCCAGATTTTCAGATTTTATTCTGAAGCTGATACCAGAAAATCAACAAAACGAGCTACTTCCTGTAGCCTGACAGGGTAAAGATGCATTTAAGCATTTAAAAATCACAAAAAAGCCTGCAGAAAAATATGCTTCGTGTTTACCAAATGCTTTCAACAAAATTCATCAAAGTGCAATGATCGTGCATTTTAAATTTTAAATTCTACCAGCCCTTGGCAGATGGATGCCTGGTTTGCCAATACCATTATCAGTCTTCATGCACTAACATTCTCTATGGTCCATTTTCTCTGAATATTTCTATAAACTTTCTAAACTTGCCCTTCACAATCGTAATTTTATTGGTAGTAAAAAAGACCACAAAGGATTATGGATACATTAGAAATTTAATGGGCAAACATGCGCTTTCTGTGGCTCAGTGGAAATTACTGGAAGCTTATATATAAAAGTGTTTATTCCTAAGTGTGCAGTCCAAGAATGAATTTACAGAATGTGTGTATGAACATGTACACACATAACCTATATGAAAACATATAGGAAAATAATTACTAGAGCTCCATTTTAAAAATATATATTTTTAAATAAAATACTACATTAAGCTTGATTGCAGTTTAAAAATGAAAACCATTATAAATCGAGATATTTCAATACCTGTAGAATAAATTCATTAAGGCTGCTGACATTATCTATGGCTAATATTGACCGAAGTTCAATTTCTAAAATTTGAGACAGAAATAATTAGTGTAAATGGAAAGCATGGAGTGGCATAATGGCTTAAAGCAGTCTAATGTTTCCTACCCAGTAAATCAAATCTACGTTTCATTCCATTACAACAGATCTTTTTTAAAGGAAGTTCTTTGCCTCAAGATATGTTTGTTTTTTGTTTTTTTTCCCCTAACATGGCAATTCATGGACATGCTGCTGAGAACTGTTACATGAGACCAGACACGTTTGCAAAAGAAGGTATCTTTGGGCTTTATTCAAAGGTTAGGACGAGCTCCTCACCGAGGGGTTCAGCCACCAGCTGACTCAGTCACATCTGTCAAGAGCTGTAGATGAAGCAGGGTGTGACTGCGCATTCGGTGCGTTCAAACGCAGACACAGCTTGTTTAAGCAACAGCTTTGGGTGGCTGCGCCCTACAGACCGCACCGGGGGAGAGCGGATCATGGACAAATGTCATGTTTTGAAGAATGCCCACATCCAGCTCTTGTGCACTGCCCACAGCACAGCCTCGCTCTGCGGCTGCGGCCAAAGAATCCTTCCAGCAAATCTTAACAGCAGTTTTGCTCATTTAGGTCCTTGACAGCAGAACTAAGCACAGTGACAGTGTTACTGCCCTCGGCGAGAGAGGCAGCTGAGCTTTCCGGCAGTTCTCTCGGCATGGTGTAATCTGGGCTCTTTATGAGTGTTTACGGTTCGCAAGCGGCAGGCTTCTCTGCAGACCCCAACCAGCACCCGTCAGGCTCACACCACTCACCACAGGAGCGTGACCCCGGGTTTACGGTCAGACCTGAGGGCTACCGAGGGCAGGGGATTCCCAGAGATGAATCGACACAGGCGCTCTCCAACGCAGTGCCCCAGAACGACAGAACTTGTGTAACTCTCACCATTTCGCAGTAACCGGGATCATTCTGAGCGAGGCGAGCCCAGGGAATGACAGCACATGGCAGAGGACACGACTCTCGGCAGGGATGTGAGGAGTTGCCTTTTACCCATCTGGGTTGCAGCTGGGCCAGCACATCTGAGCAGCCTAGGGCAGGACAGTAGCACGCCAGGAAAGAAAATCTGAAAGAAATACTGTAGGAAGCACTTCATACCCCTCCTCGTGCACGTGCTGGACACACTGAGCCTGAGACAGCCTCTGACCCAGGTGCCAGGCGTGGGAGTCTAAGACGACAACCAGGATTCCACTTCTGTTCTTTTTTTTTTCTTGGAAGAATGCTCCTTCCAAGACCATAGCAGCTGCTTTTGCATCAAGTCTATCTCAACACCTTCCAGAACCTGCTTAGTCAGTATGCTTTTCCTCATTCTTTTTTCCCATTACTTATGTGTCAGAAGCAAAGCCATTTTCTATTTATATCCAGATTGCTTTCAGTAATGAAATCAATATTCGGTACCCAGGGAATTCAGAATAAATGCAATTGTAACAGTTTAAGTGAATAATCATGTTAAAAGAATGCAACTTTATTTTATTGTTACTAAACATCCAGAAAGCTTGTCTAGCAGTACAGCAATCGTCAGAGAAGTCTTTTCAAAACAAAGTTTGGTCTCCAACTGAAGATGCAAAGTCTATGTCAAACATTCATTTTTCCCAAAACATTTTGTAGACTCTAACAACAGATGAACAGATTACGAAGAGGTTGATATACGAGCCACAATTTCATGCACCATGTTCTATGACTATTTTTACTTTGTGACTTTAAGCATTTGTCTTGGACCTTAATGTTCTCAAATATACTGCTGTTTCCGTTGTTAAACTAGTATTTCATAATGACTTTTAAAACCTCTATTTGCTTAGAAATTCTCCTTATTCCCTTGAAGGCGACCTCAGCAAGTCCCAACCTCCCTATCCAGCTCCTTTGTATTTCTTCCTGCTCAAAAGAGATCTTCAGGAAAAATACTATGTCTCTTGAAAGGTTTCTTTATCCATGAGGAAGAAACTTGGTGAAGGTTAAACCAGCTTGGGTAATATTCAGGAGATACTACACCACTACCTGGTAGGTGGCATAAGAAAGATGCTGTTAGGGAATTCAGTCAGTAGGGAGATAAACACTGTTACAATGAAAAACTACAAAACCCATGAAAACCCATAGATAAAGGCAACAGAAAAAGATGCATTATGTGTGCAGTCAAATTACATTGACATAATACACAGCACATTCCTAAAAATAGCATGAAATGGAAAAATTTAAAATGCAGTCATTATAGAAGCAAAATGAAAAATAAATTATTTGAGGTGTCTGAATATAAACTTAGTGTGAACAAGCTTTTTTCCACCTTGCAGCAGTGAAGTATATACTGATAGTTTATGTAATGAGCTGTTAAAAACACAGAGGAACACAGAGTTGGACAGGATTGCACAGCATCTAATAGTAAAAAAATAAAATAATCACTATGTCTTGATGACAGGTTTTCACTCCAAGATTATTAGTCACAAAGGAAAGAATGATCGTTCATGCAAGTCGTTTTCCTCTGATGAAAAACAAGTATTAAAAAAAAAAATGTTTAAGACAGGATGTCTTGATTTAAAAAGTACTTTTAATAAATTTATCGCCAGCTATTTGAAACCCTACTGTTCCTACATCATTCCATGTGGCTGGTTCTACTTTAAAAAACTTTTAAAGCAGTTAGTCAAATTTCTAATTAATTTGTTCTGTATCATACTCTTACTGACAAAGACTACAAAACATAATAATAGCACCCCAAGAAAACTCAGCAATTAGTATTTTCAGAGATCTGAAATATTTAATTCTTCCATTAAAAGAATAGTTAATCTGCGTTTGCTGCATTATTAATGTTATGCTACAACAGCACTGCTAATACAAATTTCGTTATTTCTACTTCAATGAAATTAGAGAAAAGATCTGTCCACTTTTTTCTTATGATTTTTACAAGCTGGGAAGTAATCAATCATCCGCAAATTAAATCAGGAAATTTGTTCAATTACTGTTCCTCCTACAAATCAAGACTTCTCTTTTTGTCTTTGTAGATGGATTTTGTCATAAAGTTGCTTCCTAAACTTCAACATGTCTTCTACATCTTTGTAGGTGAGCATTTCTTCAACAGACAAGAGCTTAAAGCCATTCAATATAAAAGCTGACATGTGCTGCACAGAACTTAACATTTTTAATGACATTCTAACTGATTCACTTAAAGTAGAACAAACAGGAAAAATCCTAGCAGTCCACAGCCCCAAACGTGTGCTCTCGCTGGAGAAGAGCTGGTCTGAAACCTTCATACCCCAGAGGTCCAAGCACTCTAGTAAGCTGACTCCAAAAAACTGGAGTGAATGTATATCTGACAGCAATTTCACACTCTTTTTCAGGTCGTCTTCTACACCGAACACCATACTTGCATACTTTACTTGATTGTTCATTTTGATACTTAATGAACTCAGAAAACAGTTTGCAGGTATGTCTACTTTCCAATTTATGTGTGATCCACTAATAATGCTGTTCTCCCCTACAGAGACTTCAGGTCCAATTCTAGAGTACTCAATAACGGATCCTGGCCCTATGAGACACCCGGGCTCCAGCACGCTTTGGATGATACTTGCTGACTGAGTCAAGGTCTCGCCTTTGCCACAAAAGATACTAAAAGCCACAGGCTGTAAGTTGAGCTCAAATTTCAGTTTGCTGTCAGATGCCAAATGAAGCAAATACTCTTGAGTAGTTCCAATGTGATAGAACTTGGAGTTGTTTAAGACTATAACGTTAAGCGCAGTTCCCTTCAGGAGAGAGTAGAGCTTCTGCCGAACTTCTACCAACTGCGATTCCTCTTTTGTGACGTTACTGGTGTTTTTTGTGTAATCCTGAGTAGCCCCGGGTCCCAGGGCCTGGAGGAAGTCACCATATGCATCTATTTCACAGCAAAGAGTGCCCATCTGCTTATAAAACATCAGTAATTGCTTTGCAATGCTATGATCCATGTAAAATATGCTGTCTGTATACACACACTCCGAGTCCATTTCTGAGTCACTGTGGTCTCCGGAGGAACTTGGCTGAGGACAGTTCCGTCTCACGCATACTGCGCCGCAGCGGCGCATCGTCTCAACAGCCGGCTTGTGCAGGAAACGACGGCAAGACGTGTATTCGAGCCCTCCTTTTCCTGAAAAACTGGATGGATCTAAAACAAACACTCCGTGCGTGGTCCCGACGGTCAGATCCGACGGGTGAGCTAAGGCGGTAAATCCAGGTTTATCAAACGCGACCGTCTCCGTAACCCCAGTGCTGTAAAGTTCGATGTCATCTGAACACGTAACGAGAATTCCCGGTTTCATGTGACTGGGGAAATCAATGTACATGGCAAGCTTCAGTTCCAACATCTGGTAAATGGGGTCACCAAAAGGCAAAGCTGTGAAAATCTTTCCGAGGGCACTTGCATTTGGTAAACGTTGACTGTAACCACCTTGAAGAAAAAGACATTTTTAATTATAGAGACACTATATAAGTAAGCAAAACCTAAAGCTATGCAGCTATGTTATATATACACAAAGGCATAGACCTGCCCCGCCCCCAGCTTGCTCATATGCTAAGTATTCCCCCAAAAATGACACATTTAAAAAAAATCATCAATCATTCTTCTTCAAACATTTCTCAAAGCAGATGTGACCTTATGTCCAAACTTTGGCAAGCCTTAAATGGCTTATATCAAAATTGTGGTCGATTTCATTACCTTTGGTTTGGGGTGGAACACGGACCACTTGCCCATAACTAAAGTGAGGAAAGCAAATGACGCCTGGTATTCGCTTGAAGAAAAGGAGGACCCCACACCCCTGCTGGGAATTTTAAGGCAGAGATGGGTCAAATTAGCAGCGGTTTGGTCAGGTGACTTGTTACTAGCTGAGTTCTTTCTCCTCTGCAAAACTGATGCCCCTTCTGGAAGTGTTCTGACTAGCTGGATAAGAAGACAAGTCTTCAGTCTGTCTCTAGTCATGAGGACTCCCAGGCCTCCCCCAGAGAGGGACATGCTCCTTACATGGATGTTTCAAGGCAGAAGCTTAATTCAGATACTGTCAATTACACTTCTTCCTCCACTGTTTGACTGAACAACTTAAGTGATGAGAAGAAATGCCTGACACGTATCTCCTAAGTATCAATCTAAATTCAAATGATCAGATTGGATATATTTGGGATTACTTTTTTGAGGGAACTGTATTGCACAACTCTGACTCCTTCTCTGCCATTATATTATTTTTAGGAAAAAAAAGGGGGGTAGGGGGAGGGGTGTACAACTTCAGAATGTGAAATGTAAAATAGAATTTACCAGAATGAATTAGCAGCACAGTAAAAGTAGTCCATTTATCACCATATAGATCTTCCAAGCATCGAAGAACGTGAAGTGTTGACCCACCATTTCCTAAAGAAAAAATATTTTAGTATCTTCTGAAAAGATGATGGGACAGTCACTTTGGAAGCCTTGTGCAGCCAGAGGGGAGGGCACCTGGAGCAGAGGCACTGCTGACTTGAAACACTGACATTTTGACTTTTGACATTTACAATATGGAAATGAGAAAAAAAGTTTGGGGCATAGGAAATGGTTTGGGATATTCTTATGTGCTCCTACAACTTAAAATTGCTCCATTTCTGAAAACCTGTCTCTGCCTATTATTCAATGCTGCAGACAGATTACTGAGATTAGTTACTTTCTACAGCAAAGTGAACAGGAATTAAGAATTATAGGAAGATATTCTGGACAGTGTGAGACAGAAAAGCGAGAATTTTGTCTCACCCATTCTGTTGTAAAAAGACTAATTGTCTCAACGGATAAGCAGCCTTGCAAATCAAAGGGTGAGTAGCCTTGCTGATAATTAGAGATGAGCTCACATCTTCCAGGTGTCCGGTCAGAGAAGCTGTGGGATGCTCGAAGGACACCCCACTGACTCCCTGGTGGGTAAGGAAATCCGAGGGGCCCACAAAGTGACCCAATGACTGCTGCATGTGCACAGAGATGGTGACCACCCCCACCGCTTCTACTGCCACAAGGGAGACAGCCCCTGCCACTTCTAATGCAAAATAACATCACACCACCTGTTGCTCCATAAGCCGATTTAAGAAAGTCAGGTGGAGACCTGAGAACTTTTGTCTATAAAAAGGTGAATTAACAACAGGAGGGAGCATGCCTGCTGCCCAAAGATCCCCGAGGAGCTGGAATGAACTTTGCTGGAACCAAGGGGTTGTGAGTCTCTGGAAACTTTCCTTTCTCTCTCCTTTTTCTCTTTTCCCTTTTGTAATCTTCCTTTTCCTGGAAACTTTTCCATCTCTCTCCTTTTTCTCTTTTGATCTTTTCTTTCCCAGCTTAACTAAGTTCCTGGCACATAAGGGTAACACTGTTATAAGTTTTGGATTGCTGTAAGCTTTGGTATTACCCGGTGATGGCAAGTTTTGATAGTTACTGTTTAGTTCACTGTAAGTGATTAACATTGCTGGTGTTTCCTAAATCACTGCAGGTCTGTCAGTATCAGTAGGGTGCGTGTAAGTTTCCTTTGCCAAGTCATTTGCACTGTTGTGAGTTTTCCTTGCCAAGACATCTCCCTTTTGTAACGCTGTTATGCTTTATTATAACACCCTTTGATAAATCATAGTTTAATAGAACCTCTCGAAGTAGTTGTCATCACTACCTCGCAGAGATCCAGAAACCACCTCCTGCTAATCCCGCCTGAGCGGGGCAGGACAGACAGTCCAACCGCTCTCTCCTAGGTGTGTGCTGTGCACTGGGCAATATATTTAAACACATTTAAACTGTTTAGGCCGTCAGGTTGCGGTAAGAAGTACGAATTTCTAAAGGATACGGGTCGGTGATGTTCCGTCCGGTACCCTTGGAGGAGCCGGCAGAGCCGGCGAGGGGTGCGCACCGATTTTCGGTCCGGGCGGATCCACGAACACATGGTAGCGGGTGCCCAGCGGCAGCTCCTCCCGGCTCAGCTTCCCGGCCAGCTGCTGCCGGTAGCCCAGCGCCTGCTCCGCGTCCGCGGCCGTCACCGCCACCACGTCCCAGAACTGGCCGGGGCGGGCGGCCCTTCCTGCGGGCAGAGCGGCTCCGCGTCAGCACGGCCCGGCCGAGGCCCCAGCGCTCCCCAGGCCCCGCGGGACTCGCTGCCCCG
>NW_010318921.1:0-16877 GCF_000700745.2 Antrostomus carolinensis | reverse complement strand
CTTCCTTGTTACCCTTTTTAAAAATGGGGTATTTGTTCAGAAGTTTAAATGCTATTATTGTTGTTATAAATGTTGACATCTCAATCAATTGCTGTGAATTTGGACATCTTGTATATTAAGCTCAACACCAAAAACATGTCAAGCAAAATACTTTTTGCCTGCAATTATACATTTTACTCAAGTATTATTCTGTCCAAAGGCTGCACTGTAACAATAGAACTATTCACTGCATCTGCACCCTGTCAGACACTTAATTTATTACTGGCAAGTCTTTTTCCATACAACCCTCTCCAAGACTTTACTCCATTCCTGAGCTCAACTGGAAGGTTTCTTCCCTGCTCAGTGCTAGCTTCCTCTTGGAGTTACATGACTGCTATGCTACATGACAGTGAACTGCTTTCTCTTGCACTCACAGCTCTGCCTCCGAAATCTGCCTCCTCTCTAGCAGGGTCACACCATCTGCTCACAGGATGGGAGCTCCTCAGCAGAGGGTTCACCAAAACCCACCTAACGTGTTCTGGGAACTTCCATAGACAACATTTTTAGGATATACTTCGACTTGTGGGATAGAGGGTTGGGGCTATAGTAAGAACACCTATGTACTGCAACAAAGCATTCCTCAGGCTCCACAGCTGTTGCTGTGCTCCATTCCAGTTGGCCAGCTATTCGTGACAGCAGTGAAGACAGCACCGTAATACATCTTCAGTGAAACATCCACAGTCAAACATGGCATTTCCATACCCAGTCCCAATGAACAACACCCTTCAGCTACCAGTTATCTCCCCCAGATAAGAAAAGCAGAGCTACTAAACAGGAATCACATCTTTTTTTTTTTTTTTCTTTTTTAGAAGGTCACAGCAAGTAGGAGGAGAAATAGTTTGGCTTTTGAAACAAATTCAAAATTTGACCAGCTCTGTCATCACACAGGCCCCACGATGTGCAACTATAATTTTTTTTTTCTGTCTACTAATGTAAACATTAGCAACTAGCACATCCAAAGCCAACTACCAGAAACCATTAATCACACGGCACCCTAAAACCACTTCAGACTAATACAAGTCCTCCTCTCCTGCTGAAGCCATTGCAGCCTAAACTGCTACCATCAGTAGACTGCCTCCCAAGCACTGACAAGGCTGTCACAGGGAAATCACTGAGGGATAACATTTGTTAAACTGAAAGAACAGGAACGAGAAAAGAAAGAACAAACTTAGCTCCAGTTATTTCAACTGAGGAGCAATCAATTTAGGTCCCAATATGTTTAACCTCTTGTAAAGTGGTTTTGTGAGGGTGAATACTTTGTTTCTTTTAAACATGGCAAAAAAAGCAACAGTACTGGTCAGTCAGAATGACTAGGAAGATGCGATCAGTATTATTATTTCAGAAAGCCTAGGTTAAGGGCTTTTTCTGTGTTTTTTTGTTTGTTTTCAGGGGTTTTGTGTTTGGTTTGTTTTTTTGTTTGAAGTCACGGACATACTCTACCCAAGCATACCAAACAATGAAAAGGTTGTTTAAAAAAAAAAAATCTTAAATTACAACATGGAATAGATTTCAAATTCTGTTCTCCATTTTACCATCCTTTCCTAGTAGGCAAATAAGCATCATTCATAGTTTTACTCCTCCACCAACAGGTGGTGCCACTATTTTCAACAACAATTTCCAAGGACAGTAACAAGGCCAAAAGTGCCCAGGGGTGGGATTTCACATATCCAGACTGTTTTTGTATTCTTATCACAGCACTGTTAGACAACAACCAGGGACCAGTAAATGATTCAGACAAAACAAACAAGGGTCTCCATCATCTTATATCATTCAAGAAAAGTGAGATAAAATTTAAAATCATATTTTCAGTAATAAAAGCTTTTTATTACTTCATTTCCTCATATATCCATGCATCCTAACTCTGATGAAAAATAGACAGCAAAAGCCTAAGATCACAATAGAAACAGCTTTATATTTATAGTGCAACAAAAATTATTACTGGAAGTGTGCCTGGATCCTGATCATAGCTCTTTCCACAAAAGCGTGGGTAAGGAACCAATAAGCTGCTCAATTATGGTTTCATATTCATTCAAATTCCAGCTTCATACATCAGAGATCTAAGTCCAACCTGCAGTCAAGTGATCACAGTCAGGTCACTTTGGTCCTCACTAGTCAAACATGGATGACAGCATAGCACTGCCTTTGGCAGCACTTGGGGAAGAAGGAGACAGAGAGGGGATGGCCACATAATTATTGCGAGGGCTTCACATACAATAACAGCACAAGAAATGCCTAGATCAATAGCATCCCAGTGATGGCAGTGAACATCTATGACACTGAAAGATCCAGCTGACAACAGACATGTGGTTGAAGCTGCAGGTGCAACTCTAGAACCCTTGGCCCTGCTGCTCCATTTGCACTGCCCCAATAACCAAAGCAGAAAGCAGTGTGTCACCAGCAGGCAGTTAACCCCACCTTAAGGGAGTCAACTGAGATGCACTAGGTAGACATCTCTGCCAGTACCTCTCCTCCATCAATTCCAGACCAGCGGCTTGGTCTGAGCACACCACTCAAGAAGGGCTAAAATTGGGACAGTGGAATCCCAGCTGGTCGCTCTGCTCCCATCCCACATTAGGCAAGTCACTTGGAAGCATGATTATTATTCAATTGATGAGGACAGTCTTCAAAGCCTGCCTCAGCCTCAGCCCACTGCTCTGAGGTGCCAAAACTTCCTACAGTTTTGGTCTCAGCGATTTTCCTTCTGGTGACAGGGTGCTGCTAGCTTGGGCAAACTATCCCATTCCATTCATCTTGAAGTTCCACACACATCACAGCAACGCTCCTACTTAACTCTGAAAGCTCCCAAATTTCTGGGAAAGATCGTCACCTTTGCTCTGCAGCAGCAGGGCTGATTCAGAAACTGCTTTAAAGGTCCAGGAAATACTTTCAGGAGAAACACACTCTATCCCAATCTTGAAAATTGTTGTACTTCTAGTGATGTTAGAGATCTTTGCTGCAGGTTGTTGGTTTTGGTTTGTGGGGGGGGGTTTGTTTGTTTTTGTTTTTTTAAATACTTTTCATGAGTAAATCTGAAGTCTAACTTTGGTAGGAACAGATTCCATGCCTGAAAAAACTACCACAGATTATGAACAACACCAGTGTGCAAACTCCCCTGCAAATATCTGATGCATCTATACAGTTTGCAGACCATTACCCAGCACTGTTTTCCTTTAGAGAACTGCATGGTGCACCCTCTGCGTGTTGTGGGTTCTCTTAAGACTGAGTGTTTCAGTGCCAGCACTGGGTAGTTGTTTCAAAAGACCTAGGAGTTTAAACTTGAAAGGACAGAAGTATTAACTCCTTACCAATCAAGTGGCCGAAGAGATCTTAAAGAATTGACACATACTAACACTGTAAGCACATGCCATTCAACAACTTGAAGATACTGTATCATATAGCAATCTATTTTTCATAAATTATTCTGAAGGCATCAACTAGCAATAGTTTTCTCCCACTTTAAATGACAGAACAGTGTTTGTTAGTCAAAATCTCCTACTATCTCTGTAAGTTCTTGTAGAATGATCAATACCTCCACCTCATGCTGTTATATTGTACAAAATACACAAATTCTGTTATAATTACTGTATTATACAAGATCCTTAAAGTGCTGCAAATATCAGACCTACCTTAAAGACCAAATATATTAAAACCCAAGTGCAGAGAGATGACGAGGTTTGCTCATGGTCACACAAATCAACTGCAGAGCTGGGCAGATTGCCCAATTCCTTCAATTAAATCATACTACACAAAGACTGAGCCTACTGGAGCCCGAGTATGAAATATAATCAATGTCCAAGAATGCAGTCTTAAGGATTTTCCCTGTGCATCTTGGAACATACTCTAGCCTCAACATGAGTTGGTGCTTAAGAACTTTTACCCCTAACATAACTGTAGCCGGATCCAGGCTGGACAGATTTACTAGATTCAGGGCTGACAGGTGTGATCAACAGATTTACCAGCTCCCACTTCAACAAGCATCTTGGCTGGAAATGTGCCTAAAGAATAACCCCTCTGGTTAGTGGCAAAGTGTTAAAAAATCAGGCAAAAGAATTTGATTTCCCCTCCTGCTTACACCACTGGGAGTCAGGAGTACATCAAATGAAATCAGCGGAGCTCTACCACTGAAAGGTTGGCTGGATATTCCATGTCTGAAATAAAGATGTGCAATGTTTTCCATAATGTAAGAGTTTTCATTTTAAAATGACTCAGATGAAAACAATGACCTCACTGGCTGGCTGGATTTAACACAATGACACACTGGTCCAGTCTCAAACCTATTTCCTCCTTCTCTCAGTCTCCACTCACACAGCCATATCCCCCTGAAAGCAGTAAAAGGAGGAAAGAAAAAAATCAGATACATCACTCAGATACTTTACCCCTTTTCCTTAACTTTGCCAGTCATGCTCTAGACTTCCACATGGTTTTAAGTAAGAAATCTATCCACTGTCTAGCTTCCATGACACAGTTATCAAGCTTACTGGTAATTTTAATGTAATACCTGGATATTAAAGTAGGGAGGGATAACAGGAGCAGTACTTCGAGCAAAAGAAAAATGCCAACACAATATCACAAGGGCATATATTCAGTATTCCTAGTAAAGCCCAAGATATTTTGAGATATAGGTCTCAGTTGAGAAGCTTTTTGTTAAAGAAGTTTCTAGCTATAATGGTTAAAAGAAAGCATGAAAATACAAACTAAAATACAGAAAACAGGAAAATATAATGGCAACTCAAAAAAGACAAAATCACTTGCTTGAAGTTCTTTCATGATCAGAAAATTCCAGGAACTGGGAATACAAAGCTATGAAAACAAAAATTAGTATCTTCAAGGGGAAAAAAAAACCAAAACCCAAACCCCAGAAAACTTCACATACATGGCCATAATTTTGGAGAAACTACTTAGAGCTGTAACAACATATGAGCACAGTGAAATCCTCTGATCATCTTCTCCCTTTCATTTTCTTGTTGGGAATTATTTTTCCATAAAGTAGGAATGCAGCAAGTTAGCAATCTATTTTTATTCTATTTCTTAATGTAATTTACAGAAACTAGTATTTGATACATAAATTAATATATCATTGGCCCAGTGTTAATAAGCTCTGTTTTGTGTTAACTAAAAACATATTCTCCATATGCAGCCTTGCCTGAGAAAAAATTACTGTATCTCATTACTTAATTAGTATACAACACTACCAATTAAATGAGGAGGCTGCTGATGTTACTTTCCATTATTACTCTGACAGTAGAGAATTAAGAAAATTAATCAGATGGTGTTTTAATTTGATTTTATGGTTCACTGGCAGTGTAAACTCTGATGCAATTTCATGCAGCCTATCATTTATTTTTCATTATTGGTTACATTAAGCTCAACAAAAAATGTAAATGAATGTTTCTTCAAAGTAATTTGGAGAAGACTGTTGGTTAAAAATTAGTAGTAAAATCATGCTCCGTGTAAATGGATATAAGTGGATTCCTGAAATTTTATTAGAGAGCACAGATCTCATTAAACAAAGAACCTCCTTCTTAAAGTGGACGAAATACCTCAGTAAATCTTAAGGTAAATGGCACCAGGTGTTAATTATTCTTCCTGGTTAAAAAAAAAAAAAAAATATCTAAAAATATCATTGTGTACTAGTCTGAGCTTCCCCAGCACAAATTAAAATTACTGAATAAAAGTCATTCCTTCCTCAGAACACATTCTTGTGGATCCTCAACATGGGGGGGAAACAAACAAAAAAAACCTGATGCAGAGGGCACTGTTGATAGCACCCCAGATTTTTTTTTCCCCCCTCACTTGAGTCAGGCTTGATACTACTCATAATCATAAGATAGTCTGAGTTTTCTGAGTTGTCTACAATTAGACAGTTGTGCAACACCCTATAATCTTCTTTTATATTTGAGTTTACAATGAACTCACACTTGAGGATGTAGAAGAGTTCGCCCATGGGTAGCTACCTGATGATCAGTGGTGACCTGCCATGGTGCTGTAAATTCATTAAGACCAAGTAAAAACTGTATGAAAGTGAAGTCACTCCTGTAGAAATTTAAAAAAAAAAAAATCTTTGCAGTTTTTCTTTCCTTCCTCTCAAATTAACCAACACAGGCACAAATAAAAACAAAGTAAATCTGAAACAGTACCTTTGATAGACCTGAAAATGAAACAGTTTGTCTTGTTCACTGTTTCATGTACTTTAGTACGAACTCTACATTTAAAAAGAAATGTATACTTTACATTATGTTTCTCCTTTTGAAGTCATGTTCAGCATGTAACCACTCTGGTGCCTGTAACTTTTTCTGTGCAGGTTTTAATAGTTACCACTCTTGTAGAGTAGCTGCCCTTATTTAATAACTGTGCCTTTATCATGAAAACTGCAGGGGGAAAAAAATTAAGTTTTACAGAACCCACCTTTGAATTTGAAACTCCAAGGGAGTAATTATGTTCAGCAGAAGCTATTCCTTGCCAGTGAAGATATATTTGTACAACCTTCCAAGTTACACCTACAAAAAGAGTCAGAACCTTCAAATTTCCTGGCTTTGTGTGTTGAAATTTTCCAACTGTGCTACTGCAACAGCACTGGCTTCCTCACATAAAACATTTGTTTCAAGATACTCCCTCCTCCATCCCCAGTATTAGTAGAGTAGCATCCCTGAGTAAAAAGGTGCTCTACCAAGAGCAGAAAGATCACTTTTAGGAAGCCTGGTCTTATTCCACCACTGTCATGGTTTCATGGTATGAATTTGGGCATGTGTGAATTTACTGTACTCGGAGAAAATAGAAAATACCATCAACTTCACTGATGTGTTTTGAAAATAGTTTTTTAAACAACCATTTAAGTAGTATATTGAAAAATATTTTTTATATTAGTATCAAATAACACTTCTCCCATCTCACATAATTATTTTACTAACTTAAAAAAAATAAATCTGAAGTCTGCATTTATTCCTTTTCTATTTGATTTGTCACCAAATGTATCTTTGCGCTAAACATTTTTATGCTTTTATAGATCATCTTAAGAGGCCAGATTAAAAAAGAAAACATAAACCACATTAACTAAGCTACACTATTAAATAATTCAGGTAAGTATAATTAGGTATCTGTGCAGTCACCTGAACCATTGAAACAATTTTGTCTTCTGATTGAAGGTGCTGACCAAAACTCAAGTTCTACAGTACATACAAAGATCTGGAAGGGCCAGTGGCAAAACTTTCATTGACATTAGTTCAAATTAGACTCTGCACATTATCCCCACATTTGACAAACAAGTTGATTCTAGGAAGACCACCACTCTCCAGAACCCTGATCTATCCATTTAGATGGGGCATGCAGACACCTGCACTTGCAGACAGCTTGTCAGAAAGTACTGAGACTCTACAGGTGGTTTGCTGCTTGCAGTGAGCTACAGCACTGAAACCCACAAATGGAAAGCACCGTGGTTTTTGATATTTTGTTTTAAACTTATTTCCTGATATGATTTGGGATTAAGTTTACGAGGATAACACTGTTCCGTGTGTCTTGTAGATTCCTAAGTAGCTCAAGAATTCCAGAAAATGGCTGATAACCATGCAGCATGAATTAGCTCTAGTAAATGCAAGGTTCAGAGAAGGAGATCTTTTCCAGTTTTTCAAATTGGGTTATAGACTTATAAATCAATGAGCAGGTTGAGTTCTTACTGAAGTCAACAGCATCTGAAAGTACATCACTTCCATAGAGAGGGCTCTGCATTCTGCAGAACTGTCCTGTAAACTTGATTTTATAGATCTTCATCTGTTCTAGCAATAGTTGACTTGCATCACGTAACAGTCATTACTTCCCCATGCTATATTTCTCCAGGAATAGTAGTTTACCAGCTCAGTCACTATGTATTCACCTGGGATTTTATCTTCACTCAGTGGTTATGTTCTTAAGGCACATTCTGAATGTGGTTAGCTAAAAGTTTTCTTTACTGTCATACTGTGTCTCTTAAAGGCCCAAAAGACTGGGTTATTTTAACATGACTGCATTTCAACTCAGATCAAAGGAATCTTACCACGAATGGGTACTTTTTCCCATAAAACCTTGGTTCTTTCCTTCATCTTCATTCTCAGAACAATTTATTTCATTGCTTGAGCACAAAGGACCTCTTCATACAGCCATCATGTCTTTGTGCCTTGTATTATCTTACATGAAGTACATCCGCAATGATTCCCACTACACCCTCTTTCCAAACCCTGGAGATGCACTCTGTCTCTCCCTTCTTCCTTTCACCCTTTACTGAAATCTTCACAGCAGCAGCACAATACAGGAGCGATTTACATAAATTCTCTTTTCCACATCACATCACTAATCACAGCTACAGATGCCTGCTCTGAATCTATAAATAAATTAATTGCAGTCAAAAGTTCGCTTTCCAGCCCACAGAGATGCCTGACAAGCCTCATGGGTATGTAAGTACAGTATTTGATGTCTGTAGGGGACACCTAGTGCCACGGCAGGTCTTCTGCACCGTTCAGTCTTGGTCACCTTGTGCCAACCCTATTTTTCCATAGCTTGCTGATTTCTGAGCATGTGACATTCAAAACACAGAGACAAACCCAACAGCCGAAGACAGGTTGTCCCACAGAAAACAGTCTCAATCATAAAACATTGACAAGACAACCACAAGCGCTAGTCCAAGGTGCCTCCTGCCTCCACAGCCCTTCCCAGCAAGGCAGAGCAGGTGGCCTCTCTGTGAGCAGCGCACAAGGCAGCACTACTTTAAGAGACCCATATTGCCAGCTTTGTTATTGGGAAGAACGCTGCAGAAGTAGGATACCTTTTGGTGCACTAACTTTATTTTATTATATTGATTTATGCTTTCCCTTTAATTAAAAGGTACCAGGAAAACATTTGTTTCTGATTTGGACACTCAAACCCACCGAGACCCATTCCAGCCTACTCCTCAGCAGAGGTCCAGCCAGCCCTGTCTGCGTCTCCACAATAAATTACTTCCGCGGACACGCAGGCCGAAAGCCTCCCCGAATCCTTCCCCCTAATCCCCGACATCTGTTCTGCGTCCGCCAGCACCGGCTGTCAGCCTGGCCGCAGATGAGTAAACACACCAGCGCCCGTCTCAGGCTGCCCTGTGATTTCAGCCCAGAGCTCCGGACGTGGAGCACGGTTCTCATTTAAAGCATTCGTAACGTCGAGGAAACACCTGTTAAGAAACTATCCAAAATAAATTTACCGTGAGTCTTTTAAGAAAGAAAAAAACCCGTGATTGACAGCAGCAGTATGAGATCCGACAGCAGCAGAATTCCAAGCCCCATTACAAACCCTGACCAATTAAATATATAAACAGCACCGTTTTTCATTTCAGGGTAACAGTTACTATTTCATTTCTCATCTTCCACATAAAATAGATGCTCTTCACACTGGAAGACTGAAGTTTGACCTACTTTGACCTGGTTTATTTTCTTCTGTGTGCAAAAATCCTACAATGCCACATTGTGTGTAGTTTTAAAAGAAACACTTCCATATGGTTACTCTTTAAAAATCACGTCAGCAGCATATCATCATGAACAGTTTTAAAATAGTTTCTGCCTGGCTAGTGAAAAAGTTGGACAGTGATATTCTGCTTAAAGCCTGCAAGGTACAGTAAATGAAAACCAGTAGTAATTTTAGAACTAGCATTAAAATAGTAGAAGTACTGAGATTTTCCAAAGCCATATCAGTGACATCAGAAGTAAGCCCCAAAGTCTTTTGAAGTTTTTGAGTATCAGAGACAACTGGCATTTTTAAAAAGCTTGCCAGCAATCTTTTCATTTGAACCACTGTTTTTGCCCTTTAGGGACTTTGGAGGTTCACCTAGGCCAATGGTGGGGACAGCCCCCTCCTCCCTGTGTACACATCTGACCAGCAATCACACTGCAGGCTGCTTACTAATGATTGTGGTATTTTTTCAAGAACACTTAAGCAACTTTGGAGCACGGGTCACACTGATGTTCAAGTAGAACTAGATCAAATATTTGCCATATTTTGCATTTCCCAGTTTCTTTCTATCTAGAGCTCTCCAACAAGAACTACGCTGCTTACTAATTTGAGCACTACAGCATGCCTGTGAGGTAGGAAATTTTATTTCTCATACCGTAGGTATGGAAAACCAACATTCATAGCAATTAAGGCAGTTCTCTCTACATCTCACAACAGTTTTGGGCCAAGGGCAGGCGAAGCCAGCTCTACCAACAATTTCCTTGGGAGGGAGAATGCCAGGGGCACAAAGTGCCTGCAAGGGGACACCCACCACCCTGTTGCTGTGCCTACACCAGAGAAGAGTAAGAAAAACTCTGGGCATGGCACAGCACACTGTACGATCTCTTTGCTCGAGTCAGAAAGACTTCATCACCAGATAACCTCTGTTTATTCATTCAGATTTCAAAATTCTGCTTGGTCCAGCTTGACCAAGTCCTTTATCAGAGCTTCAGAAAATAAGGCACCACAGGATAACTGGGAAAGGTCCTTGCACAGAAGAGTAACCAGTTCGATACCACAAAGCTAACAGCTGCACTACAAATGCAGTGTTCTCAACAGAGAGAGAGATCAGCAGGACAGTTCTACAGACATCTGTGCTACAATTTGTGCCAACCAAGATATTCACAGATGATCTAGGAAAGGGGTTAATAGCAAGGTAACAGTTTGAGAGGATATAATCTGCCTTGGAGAGCATATAAAATAATAAAAACTAACCAGAAAGAATAGGAAAACGTCTTCTTGGGCAATAAAATCTAACTCAATGTCTTTAAGCGAGAAGTGACAGACATGGGGAAAAGCAGTATTAGTAATAGGTCAGCTGAAGGCCTAAGGATGCAATCCTGTTACCTAGCAGTCCAAAAAAGTAAATTGAGTGTTAGGTCTTATTAGGAATGGGATAGAAGAAACCTGAACATTTTGCTGCTATAAACCACACTGTGCTTCATGTACATTCTCCCTTCATTCCAAAAAGGACACTGGAGAAGTAGAAAAGGTTGAGAGGGAAGACAATAAAAATAATCAGAGTATGGTATGGCTTCACTATGAGTAACAACTGATGTGGTGACTTTCTTTTTAGGAACATGGAGAAGAGGATGACTATATAAAGGCCTGTAAAGACAAGAATGGCAGAAAGCGGGTAAACAAGGTAATTGTTCCTTTCTTCTTCCAGTACAAGGACTGGGGACACCAGATCATACAGTCATTGACAAATTCAAAACCAGTTAATGTGCTTTCACATACATAGCACAGGATCCCTGTAGGTTATTGTGGACCAGAGAGTGATCACGTTACTTGAAAAACTTGAACTTAAAATTACACTACTTCCTGAAAGAAAAATCAACTGAAGTTTAATAAATAGAAAGGTATTGTTTCTCAGTGTTGAAATTCCTGAGCTGCTTAGAACTGGAAGACTACACACAGATGTACCATTATATCCTTTTCTATTCTTATACTCTTCCTAAATCATCTGCCACTGGGCACTGTCACAGCCAAGACAGTGGGTTAGATACCTGCATTAGGACCAAATACACATTATTTAGATTGCATTGGCTGGAGGCTGCAAATAAAAGAGATACTGACAATGCCAGGGAGAAAACATTTTTTTCTCTATCATGAAATTAAATCAACTGGGCAAAACTGAGAGGACATGTAACAGTGAGGGGCCCAATCCCCTTGACACTGCACTGACCCCAACCCATCTTCTTCCTTACATCTCTCAGATTGCCCCAGCTTCCTCTACCTTATAGAACTCACTCCTCCATTGCTCTCACATTAAATTTTGTAGTCTCATAATTTTGTGTTCATCTTTCAGGTGGTGACACTCAGTGAGACCCAGCCTGCTGGAAAGTCTGACTTGAGAAAATGAACAGTTCTCCAGGCCAGTCAGCAATCATTATCAGGGCTATAAATGCTGATAAAAACATCTGATCTGTTTCTTCTAACCCACCAAGTACGCATAAGGTCTTCTGCATGCATATCTAACAGACCTTCTAGTGAATAACCTCTTTGTCTCAAAATGGTGATCACACAGCATAATTGCACACTCCTTGTTTCTGCCTCACTCATAGATGGAGGAAACTAGGGAACTATGCACATAAGAGCTGGGATTTGACTAACTCCTCTTTATAGCGAGGCAAGGTAGCCACCAGTCTCAGTGACACTTCAATCCATTACTGGAGTTCTTCAAAGCTTTTCATTTTGCTTAACAGACATGTAAACTAAACTGATGATAAAGCAACGTGCATTTCAGTCAAGAAGTGAAAGGGAGAAAGGTAACTCAATGACACTGCAGCCAGCTTGTTCCTTCCTATGGAACTTGTACTGTAAAGTGAAGCAGACGCAAGCACAGCTGCAGAGACACAGTCTGGGTAAACATTCAAAAGTGTATCATTGTATCAGCTGCTCCTTAAAAACACACTTTCCAGCACTTCTGGGGCCAGCCGGATATAAAAAGGGGTGACCTGGAGCGCATTCTGAGCCTTCAAATCAAATCCTGAAGTGCCTTCCTCTCCTCCTTTGGAGACAGCCACACATAGCCACAGAGGAAGCTCAAAATCTGAGCTGCGCAGGAAAATGCTCACAAAACAAATCCCACAACCATACATAATTGAATAATCCAGATTTTGGCTTACTCAGGTTTATGAAAACCAAAATAGCATTTAAAATGCTTATTTTTGCTCTACTTTAAGTTTAATTAAGCTTGCCTTAGGCTCAAAAGCCTATCACATTTGACTTATTTTTAAGATAACTCACCTGGAGAATTTTCCTACTTGCTCTGCCCTGAAAGTAGACCCCAAGTTCATTCATTCTCTTCTGTTTTACCACAGGCTTGACAGCAACATAGAAATTATATCAGAGGAAAAGTTTTTTTTTTAAACCTAGCTGATAAAGATTAGCCACACCAAATAGTTTCAACCTAACTTGTAGACTCAAGGGGTCCTCCTGCAAGGTTCAAGATTAGGTGAGATAAAAGTCTTAACTTATAGGCTGTGCTCTCCTGTTTTGCTCACAGTTCTGAAATCAGAGCTTTCTGAAAGGGCTCCTGGCTTCCACAATAAGCCCATTTGCTACAGGCAGCAGAAGCATTATCAAAGACCTTATTACAGTTGTCAAAAGCTGGAGCTATTCTGCAACTGACAGGAAAAATGTGGGCTTGCAACACCAACAAACGCATCCAATAGCTTCTCAAGTCTCCAAATAGGCCAGGAATTTACCAAGAAAAAATAATCCAGAATATTTATGTTAAACCTTTTCCCTCCCCCTTCCAGAAAACTCTTAAGTCAGCAGGGAAGTATTGTGGAAGCAGAAAAGATTGCTAAACTCAGTAGAGCAACAAGGTAGCACCACACTAATGAAGTAATTCTGCTTTTGCACAGGCAAAAAAGGATTAGAAGCCTATGCAGCAGGGGAAAAAAAAAAAAAAGAAAAGAAAAAAAGCTCTGAAGCCAAATATTTCAAAGAGGCAAAATTATAAAACTTTTTTTCTGGTGTTATTACATTCTAGATCATTAATGAAACAATCCAAGAGAAGAAATAAATATAAAGGCAGTGCAGTGTGGAAAGGAGGATATAGCCAGGGGAAGATTTAGAGTGACAATTCTCTGTTAATGGTTCAGATCCATTCAGATGGGATACGGTCCTAAAGCTCTAGGGATTCACACATCCCTGCCTCAGTTCAAGGCACTAATAACCAATCAGTAGTTTAGATAAGACTCTATAAATATTTAAAATTTTTAATCTTTCGAGTGCCAAGAATAACATTTCCCATCATGTCCTTGCCTTTCCCACAGCAACAATGATGAGATTTCTCATCTGGCATTGCTGGCACCAGCACGATGTCAGGTGGTTTTAGTAGTGGCAGTCAATTAGCTTAAAAAGTTACATCTAATTGATCCATTTCCTGCTCTGATAAACAATTGTAAACAAATACTTCTCTTCAAAGGAGGAGCTTTGTTCACAAATTAAAAAAGGGAAGGGGCCATCTGAATCATGCTAGCCCTGGCTGTGTCAGGGGTTTTATTATAAACACTATCTTTAGGGGTTTGAATGAGTGATGTGACATTAAATATAGAGAGCCAAATTCTTCCCCAGTTTAACATGACAGTGGCACTTCCTCACACAACAATCTTTGCTTTTTCTTTTTTTAACCTCTTGTCTGTTACTGACAGCAGTGTGTGTGTGTGTGTATTTTCATTGTTTTGATTTTCCTAACCCATATTTAGCCTTTCTACTTCATGCTCATTTTTGGCACAGGAAGCTCACTACCCCCTTCACTTATGATTTAGTCAGGTTCAGGGTCCAATTCCTTCGTCTCAACAGAACAACAGCCCTAGTAGAACAAGAGAATCCTAATCACTTCTGTTCTGTTTGTAATTCCCACTACAGACAGACACCCACCCCCACCATTTTGGTAAGCGTGCATTTTGTGGTCCTTTTCCAAACCTTTCAAAATGTAGCCAGGGAAGAACTTCAGTGTAAACTTCAGGATTTTATGCTGATTTGAAAGAGGCCACAAGACACAGTTAGTTGAAGTTATGTCAAGTCCTCCACAACCTTTACTAAAAAGCCATGCTACTATGTATACTTCACCCTGTCCATTCCCCTCATCTGTAAGTCTGTTTCCTATCCACAGAATGGAAATTGTGATAACAATGATCAAAAAGATAATTGCTTGCCTCTAAATAATTTTAGATCCAATAATAAAGCATGCTATATAAATGCTTAATTATTTTTGCTACTACTATATTCTCCTCTGGCACAGAACCAGAAAATCTTAAATTTAAGGGATTAAAATTGCCACTGTCATTTCATCAGCAAAAGGCATTTTTAAAAGTAATTAGGAGAGGGCAGTCTGTTGTATTTTTTTTTGACATGGACACATGTCTTAGTTCAGGAGTTCAAGCCTTCATTTATTAAAGTGCACAATTCGCGTATCACTTGAGCACAGAGATCAAGTGATTTATTTCCA
Organism: Antrostomus carolinensis; assembly: GCF_000700745.2. Classification (NCBI taxonomy): domain Eukaryota; kingdom Metazoa; phylum Chordata; class Aves; order Caprimulgiformes; family Caprimulgidae; genus Antrostomus; species Antrostomus carolinensis. The sequence continues at coordinate 1,885 of NW_010318921.1, read as the reverse complement.
CACACTGTCAGCTGCTATGTCTGTTTTGACAGACCCAGGGTGTTCCCACATCCAATTGCCCTGACTAACATGGTTACAGTTTAAGACAGCTATTATCATGCCAATAAGGTTTCTGAAAATTATCCTAGCCCCAAATATTAATTATGCATTTTCAGGAGTTAGGTGCCTTCTGTTAAATTTTCCAGTCCAGACATCCTATGTTTCACCTGACACAGTTTTAAAGACAGGAAATCAAGCCCAAATGCAGACTGGCAAGCTAAACAATATAACCCGACCCCGTGTGCCATTCACCAATCAAGTTCCAGGGCATGCTCATAGGAATAAAGTGTTTCCTATAAGCCTGAAAAGACCATATCCAAGCTATTTTACCAAGCAGCAGAAAAGCTGCATCTTATTTACTAACCCAAGAGGTTAAGTATGATAGTCCTGGAGTAATGCCACCTGAAACTGCAAGTTACAGACATTCAATACTTGTAAGACTAGAGAATCAACACAAAATAACTGCTTACAAAAGATTTTCTGCAAAGTGAATTCAAAACAGCAGAATAAAGAATAAGGTGCATATATATATATATGCACACAAACAGAGAATCCATTATGAAGCATAACCGGTCATCAGAAGCACTGAAAATAAGCAAAAAAGAAATGAAATGTTAAAATAATCAGCAGATATCAATCAGCTCCAGGAAAATAATCTCGTAACACGACTCGGTGCCTTTCACTTGACTGACAGTGTTAGTCAAGTGCAAATGAGAGGACAGATCTCACTGTCAGGTCAGAAGGTAGGACAGTATCATCATGTCATTGCTATTACAATAGTAACGCTCCTTAGAGAGTAACCAGTAAAGTGTAAAATAGGGGAGCTCAGGTACTGAAAGGAACTAGGCAAATGAAAGGGAAGCAAACCTGGAGCTCTCCAAGGCTAAAATAAATACAAAATGTCCATAAAACAGCTGCTTTAACCTCCTTTAGAGACATCACTGCTCCCAATCCTTGGCAAAGCTTGTGCTGTTGAAAACATATCAGTCTTGAGTTCAGTCCCACTGATAGAATCCAGGGTTTCTTAACCTTTCCTTACTTTGGGCAGACTCCAGCGCTCACTTAGATGTCAGCTTGACCCTGGTAGGCTTCCTGGTTAGGCCAGTCTACAGCACAATTATTATAGTGTTGCATGGAAAGGCTTGAACAAGATCTAATTTAGCACATTCCAGCAGTAGAAGCTGATAAACTAAGTGTTCACATGTCCAACAAGCTTGATGTATGTGAAAGCAGAAGAAATCCCAAGAAGCCGTTGCCTAGGGAAGCCAGGCTGCCTAGGCTCTTTTCTGCCATATTCACAGTTCACCAATCTAGAAGCATTCCCCCTCTGACAGGTCTTTCTCTAGAGTGTCTTTCCAACTGATAACATACATTGTCCTCATGCCCCCAGGACCACCTTCTTATAGTCTTCAGAGAACAAAAACTACTTAACATATGTATGGGAATTAATATGTTTGAGTTAAAAGTGGAAAAACAGATACTTAACAGAACAGCACTACCTTCAGCACTATCCCTTTTGACTCAAGACATCACAAGAACTTGTAGATCTTTTTCATCAAACCCACAAAGAATCCATACCAAAAGATACAACAGCCCAGCAATATCACTGTCAACATCAGAACATTTCAGAGGAATAAGGGGAACATCTGAACCACTGTAGATGATCACATCCTTAGAAATTTTACTGACCAAGGGAGCCTCAATTCACAGAACAGTAAGTACTATCCTCAATTCTTAGAATGAGGTAATGCAGGTATCAATGAAGGCTTTTAATGGATTATCCCTTAAATACATCAGGCATACATATAGGAAAATTAGGAACAATCCCAGGTTCCAGTATAGGCTG
>NW_010318920.1:0-77600 GCF_000700745.2 Antrostomus carolinensis | reverse complement strand
TTTGCAAATGCAATTAAAAAATAACACAGAATAAATGAATAAATGGAGAAAGCTATAGTGACTTTGCCTTGGGTCACAAGGTACAGGTTCAGAAAAACATGTCTGCATGTCCATCTCCCTGCATGTTAGTTCCCTATCTCAGGGAACACTCTTGGTTGAGTAACTATAAAATACAGACTTTTGATTAAATACCAAAATTAAGTACAGAATAAAAAGACTGACTCTGCTGGGCAGAAACTTTGCCTAATGCACTTCATAGCACATATACAGAACAGAGATGGTGCTTCTGAAGGTATGTACCTAACCTGCATCTAGTGTCTATCACTACCTGCTAGCATGCGGCTTATTTTGCAGAATTGCTTACATGCTCAGTATCGCACATGACAATACTAACGCAGCTAATGGAGAGTTTACTTCAGCTGACGTAGCGAAGAGCTCCTATGAGAGCAAGAGCTGCAGAGTTTGCGTTTCTGTGATGTGTTCAACCTGATCCAGCATCCATTCCAGTTGATGGAAAGACTCCTGTTGCCTTCAGCATGCACTAGATTAGGCCCTTGGTACAGTTAGTTGCAGTGACAGTGTTTGAATGCTGAAGTTCTTGAACCCTTATGCTACATGGATATTTCACATCTTAAGGAACACATATAAGACAGAGCTAGAGAAACTTATTTTCCCTCCCTGTCAGTGCTCATTTTACAGTCTACCACAAAAAAATCACAGTTTCTCCAAGTCATTGAGCAACTTCCCTTGCTTTTAAATGCTTTTGTTCTTGGAAAAAACATGAGACAAAACTATCAGCTGCATTGTCTCAAAAATCAAACAGCTACTTCAAAGCAATAACTGTCTTATTTTTTTCCAATTTTTTGCAGTTTAGAAGTGGATTGTGTGAGAGTTGAAAACAATCAGCCATTTCATTTAGCGAATTACAAAATCCTAGTTAAAATGTTCTTCCATTCCAGGCATGACCCTACATCACACAGGGCATACACTGCCTTGATCATGGACCAAGAGAAGCAGTTCTTTCAAGAGACTCAGCTGAAAATTTCACAAATATCACCTCATGCTAAATGAATTAAAACCAGTTTCAACAGTCTGATTTTCTCACCTCACTTGCTTCTAAAATTGCTATTGTTTCTAACATCCACATGATACATGTAGGAATGATCCCTTTCGTAACTGTAGTTATCTGGTGTTTTGTCATACTATTCTGGTGATTAAATATATTACTTCTCCGCAGGAACTCCTACTGATGAATCATCAGAAACTGAAAGTGCTTAGAAGAAAAGAAGCTGTATATGTAAACAGGATTTTGCTTGTCTTCCATATTTTTTTCTATTTGTGTCTCCGTAACTGTCACAACTAACATAAGAAATTCAAGTTACTTAATGATCTTGCACTGTACTCTTCATCCCTTCTGTCAGCCAGCCCTCTTCCTTTATTGTTTATTAGAACAAAGCCTACACTTGGTGACAGGGCTGTGGCCAAGGCTTACCAAGTTACAAGCCATTCAGATTTGAAGTCAAGGTGAATTCCATTACTAGAAGAACATGTTTTTGTTTGTGGTTTTCTTTTTAATTTTTATTTTTTAAACTTAACATAAGATGGCATCATCAGGAGAATGACATATCCTGGAAGACTGTTTCAAAAGAATGAGGATTACAGGCTATCCATGGAAACAATCTACTTGAGGTATTTCCTAGAGATCCAGTCACTGTCATAGTAAAATTTCAATGTGTGAAGCAGATAAGTATGGATGGCAACTGAGCTGCAAATTGACCTTGTAGGCTTCGGACAGATTTAGACACTGCTGCCAAAAAAATTTTCAGGTACACCAGAGATTTGTGCCCAGGGGTCCTCTTCTTACCTAACTCACTTGTAATCACAACTGTCAGTTTCAGAACATTTATATGACCCTGTGGAGTATAATGTGAGTCAACCATCTGAATGTGAAATTTGTTAGACAACTGCAGCATGCTCAGTGGGAGCAGATTGCGAGACAACGGTGATGTAGAAGAGAAGATTAAAGAGCAGGTTAAAGGGTTGCAGCAGTGGTTTTGCAGGTTTGGGAATAGGTGTGCACATATTATGTGCCAATGTGCCTTCTCACACACCTCAGAAGAGATAATTTGGATGCTGTGAAAACTTCAGCAGTAACAGAACCTGACACTTATCACTTCCAGTATCAGGGTATAACAATGATTGGACTACACTTTAATAAGTCTTGCCATTCCTTGTTTATCAAGGACATCAGGCTTTGAAAGCACAATTTGCTAGATTATAATTTTGCTGTAAGAGGTGTGAGCAGCCCTCCTCACACCACTCTACCCATAACCCACAGCACCTCTTAACCTATGCCAATCACTCATCTGTAAATGATTCTATTTGTATAAAGGGGTTTTGAACAGTACTAACCTGTGTCTAGTACAAGTGGGGTTGATTTATTATTCCTCCCCTACTTATATTTGCTTTAGTCTTCAGTAGTCCAAAAGGAATCCACTGATACAGTTAAAGGCTTTATGTAAAGCTAAACCCTTAGGCAAAGAGAGACTACTTGGCAGGCTCTCACTGAGTTATCAGTTACATATTTTTTTTCATTTAAGTCTAATTTTACTTCCCACTTCTATTTTCCCCCCATAATTTCTTATTGCTGAGGTGGGCACTTACAGAGAAAAGCAGTACTGCTATTAAAAGAATCAATACTTACATTGCACAATACTTTCACTGCTTCATTCTGTTTGCATCCTGTGCCCTTCATCTGTGAGGAACAGTGATCAATTATGAAGATGTCAGGTTTGTTATTACATGAGATCATTTATTCTGTTAAGAGGATATAGCAAAGTCAGCAAGCCAAGAACTTATCAAGTCAACTACAGTTTCAAAGCTTCTGGTTACAGCCTGTTAGAAAGACAAGTAATTTCTTATATTCTAAACAGAGCTTAAAACAAAGGGGCAATTCTCTTCAGCCTGACCACTAAAGTAACGTAATCAAGAATCACAACATACAGCTTGAAGATTTCTGAAAAACTTTTTCTAATAGTGCTTTTACCTAAAGGCTTTCCCTTAAAGGCCTCACACAGTCAATCAGAGTAACGCTTATCAGATACTTTTTATACTGGACCAAAAGGATTACTTAATTTTCCACAGCTGGCCCAGTTCAGGTTCTCTGGGAATTGCATTAGGGCATGCAGCTGTGGTCTTTCCTTGCACCTCTAAGACAAAGTTAACTTGAATTTGCCAAAGCTAGCGGATGCCCAAGTGCACCTTAACATGTAAAAAGAAAATTAGCAATTATGAGCAGAATACAGCTTCCAGATCCCTAAGAACTTGTTATTGGTGTGATTAAGCTCTCGTATTGTAATTGAATAGGTTGGACACCATATCATTAAACCTGCAAACCCATTCAGTTGCTGACTAACAAGAATCTAGCTCCATAGATGTGTATGCCCAGTCCAGGCAAGAGTAAGGTCAAAGACAGACTTTGCTTCTTAAGGTTTTATGGTTTTGCTCTTCTTCACAAGATAAAAGTCATAGACAAGAGCAGAATTTCTTATAGTGGTTTTCAACTAATGCTTTGAAGGGGAATTTCTGAATATTTAAACTTTTCCTCACAGTGGGAATCTGGTATTTGTAGCCATTGCCAAGGAAAGATCTTTTACTACCAAACTGGTTGAAACTGAAAGTGAACATACTGCATAGTCTGGGAGAGATGCCAGAACTGTGAGTTCTCTGCATAGCTACAGAACAGGTATAGTGCAAGTACAGCATGTTCAAGATATTTTCTATTCTCGGCAAATGTCTAATTCTAATTTGGAAAGGACTGTGTTAAGGGTAAAAAGTTTTTTCATTCTGCCCTTCCATTCATCATTGATTTAAGGAGCTAATTAGTGCCAACATCTGAGGCCCAGATCCTAAATAAACTTAAGCACCTATTTTCTATTGCATCTCATGCTGGCTGAAAGCCATGTACCTCAGAGGATCAGAACCCAATCTCTAAGAGGTACAGATCTACATGCTGAACCTTCTCTTGTTCTCCAGTTAGAGGAAACTCAGGTACATAGAGACCAGTTCACACTTGTGCTCAGTCCTTACAGGCAGGAAGAATAGATATGACTCTGAGAACATGAAGAACTTGACCTTACATATGAAAACCAGTAAGATTTAAGCTACTTGGATCTTCAAAAACCTTATATGAGCTATCACTTAACATTTAAACTCTTGAATCAAATTGCTTCCATTAAAATGTATTAGGTGCTAAATATCTGCTTGGGGGTATACATAATACCACCCTTAAGACATTAGCTCCTGAGCTGAAGAATGATGCTTAAAATAGGCTTTACTCTGTCATTCCCTTTATGTGACTCAAGGCAGAAACTATGGTCTTAAACCACATAGATTCAATTCTCCTTCCAGCTCAGCATGCTCCTGGCTAGACCTCCACGATGTTGGCTGTGCTATTTCCAGGGCCAAATTTTCTTCTCAGTACAGATTTAAACTCTACAGAATGCAGTGGAGATTTTCCAGGCACAGTGGTAGGAATACATCTAAAGCTGAACGTTTCTTGTTATTCTTCCATATATCTCATTTACAGCTTTCTTTTAAATTGTGAACAATCTTAAACTGTGTATTTGTGTATATGAAACCAGAGTTTGTACCCTACTCTGAATGTGGCCCAATGACATTCGTGTTACTGTGCCTGTCCTGAGCCTGTTGATATATTACACAAGTGATGACAAGCTGCAGAGAAACAATTTAGAAGGAAAGAAATGCAATTCTAAATGTCTTATGCTTATCTACATTTGTAATTCCAGTCATGGATCCTATCTGTTTGTAAATTTCAAAGCAAAATATCTCTGAACTTGCTAAGTCAGTATGGATATGCTCATCTTTTTCTTGCTGCATAAAATTAGACACATACCAGGCAACTGTGAACTGATTAAAAGAGTCTTTCCGGCAAAATAAAAGAAGATAGGTCTTGTTATAAACTTGGTTGCTGACTCTTGACAGAGGTAAGAATGTAAGGTGCATTGAGATGCTTATGAGATTCCTACTGACTATTATGAGAACTTTAAGAAGTGGTTATATGCTGAAAAATAACTCTGAATAAATAGCATTGTGAAGTTCCAAATGTATTTTCTCTCAAAGTCTTACAGAATAAATTTGCCTGCTTTACAGCTAAAGATACATTTTCTCTGGCTGATAGCCCTGCAAACTCTGAAAGTCACAGCTGTGTTCTCCTTGACTTGTGTGTTTCATTACTGCTTTTCTGAAGTGGTGTCTTAATTAAAACTCTACTGTTAATACAAAAGAGAAAATATCATCCAAACTACTTCCAAACCACTCCATTGATTCTACAGGACTAACAAGAATAAAAAGACTCTGGAAACTGGTTTTGCCATATAGAAGGAAAAAGGTCCACAGGGAATAGATCTAATGAGTATGAAGGGATCACTATACATGGCTCCATTTTTGACCAGAAGGAGACAAGGAACACTGGGTCACACAGGCAGAAGCAACGACCTGTAGGTTTTCTGAACTCAAAAGGATTTTCTTGCACTCTTTGACAACCCATTCCAGTCTAGGTTGCTTATGCAAAAATTAAGGAATAAATCCCCCAAAACTTAAACAGTCCTTGCATTCTGACACCACTCATTTGTGTCCAGTTCAAATTAGACATAAGGGTGCAATCTTCCTTACATATATTACTGCTGTGACTGGCTCAACAGTAAATACGGAGTGCAACAAGTTCAGTTATGGCCCAAAGGCAGCTGTGTCCCAGAACCAGGAGATGAAGGTGGCTTATGCAGCACACTCAGTTCCTTTGCCCAGAGACTGGAGCTGGCAGTTTCAGTAGTATCAGCCAGTACAGCTGTGCTGCTCAGAACAGAAAGTGAAAAGCCAGAGCTTATCTCCACGCTGTTTGTGTCTTTTGTTGGGTTGTGTGCAGTCTCCTCTCGTGTCGATACAGATCTATTTAATGCCTATGAAGAGCCATGCCCAGTGTGTCTATGCTGTGCTTACCCCGACAGATTCCTCTAGAGAGACAAGTGTTTACAACTGTGATGGCTGCAGGTTTTGTGGGCTATGATGTAAACCTTCAGACTTTTTTGCTGCTGCTCTGAAGTCTTCCCCGACTCCAGTGGAACTCCTCTCTGGAAAATCTCTCACTTCAGCTGCATACACAAAGACAATTGGCCTCATGATGTACTAGGAAGCTGTGCATCCTGCAGTACATTTACCCATTTAGCTTCAGCTATAAAGCCTTTAACAGGCCTTAAATATAAAAAACAAGTAGTGCACATCCTAACATTACTATAAAGCTATAACCATAGCTAAGGGGGGACACAAATCACTCTGAGATGTGATTTCTCTGAATCATAAAGATTCACCATAAAAATTTAGTTATGAGCATCATTAAAAAAATGAGCTTCAGAGCATGAAATGTTAGAGACGTTTGCAATCTTTTAGAAAAATAGTATCTTGTTCAAAATCGGATTTTAGATCATCCTCTCTAAGTTGTTTGAATGCTAACTTCTTGCAGGCAGGTCAAGCAGACATGTAAAAATGCTGGCAAAGTGTGTTTTAGAAGTGTCATGTAACACACCCAGTACTAGGATTTCATGGACTGCTCTTCTCAAAAAGGGATTAGGGTCACATTTTGAAAGACATTTCATTTCTAGAGATGTAGATAAATGCCTACTGACAGTTTTGAAATATTTTAATATCTCAGTCTTGTCAAAATCTTTTAAATCCAGAAGTACCTCGGTTGTTTTGAAAATTCCAAGAGATTCTGAGCATGGCAACTGCCCAAATGACTTTAAAAGTTTAATCATCAGTGCCTTTAAATGGCTGGCAAAAGAACTTATGGAACAGACCCCTTACACATTTAAAGAAACACATAAATAGATCACAAAATGTGATGGGATATTTAAAATTGCTATGAATCTGTTCCTTTTATTAGGATAGGTGACATTATGCCATCAAAACTGACAGCAGTATACAGCTGTAAATTTAGGATGAGAAAAAAATCATGCCCAATATGAAAAAACTAGTAACATTTCTTGTTTGGAAACAGCTAGGATGTCATGATCAGCTTGTGTTGGGGATTTCAAGAGTTTTAATAAGAGATGAACAAAGAGTTATTTGCTGGATTTCATCAGCAGGTTCCCAGCAAATTCTCTTCTAGTAGTGCACATGAGCCCCTGCATGAGCACAGGCTGAAAGCATCTGTGAGAGAACTTGTTGTACTTTTCATGGATCACTTGGGACTCTTGACTCCCCTGGATTTTCCCTTCAAACTACTCCCTAAATGGCAGCAAAATGAATATGATGCGCGGTTTGAGGAAAGTGCATTTACCTGCTGATCTGGGCTTGAAACCTGAGGAAGGTTAGAGGACATTTCTGAAAAACTACTGTGAGTTTGGAGGGAATTTAAAGAATCTAATAATTTATCCTATTATGTTTAAAGCTTTCAGAGGAAGTCCGGATATTTTCTAGTATAACCCCAGCTCTGATGGAACATTTTAATCTACAGATCTCAAAGAACTGTACATAAGAGAATTATTTCATCATTCTATTTTCTAGATGGGAAAAATGAGGCTCAAGAAAACATTATGATGAAGGAAATCCAGAATTTGAATTCTTAGCATCCCACAGGTGGTAACATTACCCACTAAGCCACATGACATACTTTCCAGCAGACCTCCATCAAATGAGGAAACAGATTGGTAAAATGAGTAAATATGCAGTATTTGATGCCTGTCTGGTAATAACACTGAACACCATTTAAATACCAACCAACACATGATTTTAGAGGTCTCATTTTCAAATAAACTGAATATTCTTGTTAATTGCTTTTACTTAAAATTCCAACTAACCAGTATGTTATTAGATCAGGTTTAATGAGTTATTTAAATAGTGATAGAGGGTCATAATTTTCAGCACCCACTCTAGCAAACTGCTAGTAGCCTGTCTACTAATATGTAATTTTTCTCTGGCAGGGATACAATAGTAATTTTGTCCCTACTGTCACGGAGAGGGTAGATTTGGATCCCACAGTCTGGGACTGTTTGCATCCAGAATTTGTTTTAGACAGAAGAATTGGGACTTAGTAATTTTCTTCCCCTTTTAACTTGTAAATTTCACTGGAAACTGGAAAACCTTGAAATATTTCAATAGAAAATTATAATAATTTAGTTTTTCCCATTCTTTGATGCATATCAAAGTCTCATGACCCAGACCTGATAACAGGTCACACTCCAGTTTGTTCATGCCATTCTACAATACTGTTTTGAGCTTACACTGCCATGTTTATTTATTTTATTTATACTGGCCCATCACTAAACCAAGCATTTTAAACTTCCTGAGAAGCTTTCAGCTACAGGAAAATGAGGATTAGATCAAAATGCCCATATGGCACCAGTGGCATCCTCTTTGGGGTATGAATAGAGATGTGGAGAGCAAAGTAAAGATTCCTGTGCTCCCCTCACTCCCTTTGTGTGGAAATGAATATTCAAAGCATTGGTCCTTAGTAAAGACCTTAGATAATTGACCCTACTGAAACAAAGGGATTGCAAAACGCCTCTTTTCATGGATAAATGGTCACTTCTTCTCAGGTTCAGATCTGGCCCTGTCTGTGTCTCATTGAAACATGCATTTGTTGTTCAGTTTCACAGATGGAATCTTTTACATACATTCTCAAGTAACACTAGAGGGCAATAATGCATGAGATATTCAGAATTTCTGAGCCTGAGAATATTTGAAATGGGTGGTCTTCATTTGTTAACAGTTAAGCTAAATTCACAATTTGCTTCATGTGTTTGCTTTAATTTGGAAAGGACTTGTGTTGAGATAGGAAATGCGGAAGAAAAAGCTTCACGGAAGACTGGAAATGAAAAATCGCTTGCTTTCACAATGCTGTGTATTCCTGAAAGTGAGAAACTCTTTTGGTAAAGATATCTGCATACAGGGATGCCTTTGTCTTTTCTTAAAAAAATATTAAAGGACATTTTAAGATCCTTGAATTCATTTTGTATTTTGGTGAAGCACTGACAGAGAAAAATCTCTTGGAAAGGAGAGAAGGAGAAGAAGGGAAAACAGAAGGAAAAAGGGAAAATAAAGAGGGAACAGAAGAGAAAAAAGAAAAGTTTGCAGAGGTAGGTAGAATAAAAAAAAAAAAAAATCTCTTCATTAGAGGTATCTTACCTCTAAAGAGGTAGGTAGAATAAAAAAAAAAAAAAATCTCTTCATTAGAGGTATCTTACCTAGATTGTGCACCTAAGATTGTGCTTACCCTTACTGTCAAGTCTCCCTCTCTTTAAAGCTAGCTGATCTGTAAACTGACAGAGTTTGGCAAGGGAGGGCAGGAAGGGTTTGGTTTAGTTCTCTTTGCCCTTGAATCTAATTTATCACCCTTTCATACAGTGTCTTGGGCCATATATAATTTTTAACAACTTTTCTTACTCAGATTGCTATTAGTAAAGGATACTGTCTAAAGCTTGGACATCGTATGGTGCTGGAAAATAAAACAAAAATCTTCACATCTTACTGCTTTCAAGTGTCAATAAATTCAAGGTGCCTGGATGGCTTTTTGTCTTGAATTTATGGCTCTGGTGATTAACATCTTTAGGGCACACTCACACATCAAGAGAAGGTTTTGCTTCAAAAAAAGCTTTATTTTAGGAACCTCAAGTGCAAAATTAATGATTCAGGATTCCATCTGGAAGAAAGAAATGTAAGTGTGAAGTGAACCTTTAATGGTCTGTAAGAGGGAGCAACTGCTTAGTGGAGTTTTTATAGCACTGCACTTCCTGCTACTTCAATAATAACAGTAACAGTAATAATGCCTACTTCTTATATTTCACTTCCCATCAGCAGAACTCAAGCAATTATGTTCATTTCTTATCTTAAAGCAAGTGTTACCAAAGAAAAAAAACTGATAATGTGGTATGTGTTTTCCACTACCTGCGTTTTCAAGCAACGTAGCAAAACCAGTTTTGTCTCCTCTCCTGAGGTAGGATGCAGAGAAGGACCAAACAGCAGATAAAACTCTTTTTGAGCATGCATATTATAGACAGACCACTACTGGGGATCATGTCATGGCCAAATGGAATGTCTGGCTCCTTTAAGTAGAAAAACAATATGTCTGTTAATTTTAAAAACTTCACCATTTCTGCTTTCAAATATATAGCACAGGACTAGCATGAGGCCACATTAGCATGGCATGTTATTGATGGTTGATGCTATCTATTGGTTCAAGCCAAGCCATTTAAAAACAGAAGATTATGTTCTTTTTAAGAAAAGGAATTAAAGAGAAGTCTTAAAATGTTCAGCAGCCTGAGCAGGCTTCATTTTTTCCCTCCTACAGCCAATAGAAAATTATCATGCCATGTGAAATTAATTCAGGTCATGATAGCGCAGCTGTAAAGCTAGAGGACAATTCACAGAGATTGCTCAGAACAGTCTCTGTTTTCATGTTGCACTTAATAAGCCTTTTGGTTGAAATATTTGTTATGATGTACTACGATTCCAAGGTAAGATGAATACGGCTCCTGTGTTTTTGAGCCTCTCCAAGATAATTACTGCGATTCAATTGTTTCTACTTTACATACCTATGTTCCATAGGTCTACATTCACTTTGTCATTGGTAGGGTATGAAAGGGAACAAAAAAGATATTCACATTGGTCAGGTTTCCCTGAAGAGATTGTGCCTCTCATGCTGGTGTTCCTTCTGCTAATCCAAACATAAAGATGAATAGTAACAATTCATTTCAGCTATATATTATTAATTTTAAGCAGTCTAATTTTTCTTTCAGCCACTTTATATTACCCACATGTAATGACCCTTGCCCACATAAATCAGCCAGGAAGATTTAATTCGCTTACTGATGAACCCGGTTTTATTCATTTCCAGCCTCTTCCTGCAAAACTCTGAACATAATGTTCAGGTTTTTTTTTAGTCTTCTTGAAGAAGTAAAGCATAACTGAACTCTTCAGTGGCACTTGGAAAATCGCCCTTCAGCTTCTAAATGCTGACTGTTAACTGCAGGAATTTTAGGTGTTTGGCTCTATTGTATTTAGCTCTACTATGCTGGATTATCCTTGATTTTTGCACTGTCCATTTTGGTTGAATGAGGTGATAATTTAAACACATGCAGTTTACAGAACAGAAAGTGTTATTCAAAACTAACCAGCAAAGGTCACAGAATAAATACACTGACAACTTGCTAAGAAAGGAGATTATCCAAAGTCTTGACTTGGTGTTATTCCAAATCCCAAGACACAAGAGAGTTTTTATTCCCTCTCAATTCCTTTGTTGTTTGGGGATTTCTACGTATTGCTTAGCTTTAATTTCTGTCAAAGCCATCCAATCAACTCTGTTGACTGCTTGGTAAAATTCCCTTCTACACTTGGGTCGGTATGTACTGAAGAAGAAGGTTATCTGCACTATTAAACCTTTGACTTCTTGTCTTTTGAAGAGATCATTTTGTATTTTGCTACGGCAGAGCTGTAATTAGATCTGTTAATTAAGGACAGAATGAACTTTTTAAAAACTCGAAACCCCTTTGCATTTTTGATAAGTTTGCTTAGGTTGCTACTGACCTTCGTACAGGGTTTGCCACTGCTTATTAATTGTTAAATTTTAATTAGGCATGCTGATGAATGTGCTAGCCTTTGCAATAAATATAAGGTAGCTTCATTTATAATCGGATATTTACCGGTCTACAGTGAAATTATCTGCTTTCCTAGAACACAGTTAAATTAACATATTTTGATAACAGTAATTGGTGGTATATAAAACCTAAACCCAAACAGATAAATACAATGACTCCCTGGTCAGAGATTGGATTACCAGTGCAAACTGAGGTAGGACACTGGATCTTAAAAACATTCCACAGGCACTTGAACTAAATGACTTTAGCAGCTGGTCAGATATTAATGGTATTTTTACTGAAATTCTCTCAAAACATTGTTTCCCAGAGAAGAATCAACCCTTCTTACAGAAAAAAGCAGGTCAGACTGGGGAGATAGAGAGGTAAGGGGATGAAGAAGGGGATCAGCTTTCATGCCTAAGGGAAAGCAAAATTTGCAGAACTAGCAAGCAACCTGCTTTTTTCTTGCCAGTAATAAATATATGGCCTGGCCATCCAGGGACTCCACAGACTAACCCACCAGGAAGGTTTGTGAAGCAGAGTAATGGGCATCTGTGCCAAGCTCCCTTGAAATCAAAGAGTACCAGGAATCAAAATAATTCTTTCAGATTGACTAAATTCTCCATATTTGAAAGAAATAGCAAGTATCTATCCTGTTTGATTACTCTAGTAGAATTAGTAACCATACTTTAAATTGGACCTCCTGCCACTCTCACCTGTTGCCTCTATGAAGGATCATCAGAGAATCTTCTCATGACGAACGAGATATTTAATTAGCCATGTCCATTACCATGAAGACAGAGTTAACAATCATCAGCTTCTGACACAGCATGCTGATGTATGTAACTTCAGCCCCAATTTCAGTGCCATATCTCTAAGCTGCGCAGCAAACTGTGAAAATAATAGAGACAGCGACTGAAGTCCTGGTTCAGGTAGAGGCAAGTGGCAAAAGTCACCCTAATTCCCATGCAGTCCCTGCCAAACTTCAGAGATCAATGGCCAAATGCTCTGCACTGCTCTTATCAGGACCCACCACATACATAATGAAATGCTACTGCAGCTGGTGCTGATTTTCCAGCTGTTTCACTGTTTGCCTTGAAGAAAGAGCACATATGATTAACTTTTTTCTGGAAAGTTTATTAAGTATCTCTTCCCAAGTACTGGATAATTAGATAATTATCATATTGTCTGTATTATTACTGATTAAATGCTACCTAAATTTCATTAGGGATGGTCCAAACAGGTTTTGAAAGCCAATGAAGTGCACTGCTCAGAACTATGTGTGTAGTGCCAGGGGCCCCTGTCCTCTGACCATCTCAAAGCATGTGGTCACTGCTGTTTGGTTTGATGCCAGTTCTTCAAGTGCTGAGTGCTGCTTTCAAGACTCACACTGCAAACAGCAGGGCTGATGACTGACTTGCCAGGGTGATTTCAGGCAGTCATTAAAGTACTGCTTTTCAAAGGCTGGTGCTTTGGGAGCATTCTACCATACTGTGGGAGTGGTACACCTAGTTGCTAACTGGACTTACAGTGAGAATTCAGAGACAGTAGGCAAATTCATTTTCCATGTCCTAATAAGGATGACTTCCCTGAAAACAAGTTTCAACAGACTCCTTATGTGGGACTCAGTGATAGGTGTTTGATTATCTCCTGACATTGAAACCAATTTTCAGAAAGTGTTCAAGTAACCTGTCTGCTGTTAACCCTGTTTTGTCCACAGATGTGCCTGGCAAGTCTACTGAGAATCAATTCTTTTTCTTTTGAAATCAGGTGTGATTGCATACCTGGCTTCACTTTTCCTCACAATGAAAAAGCAAAAGAAATATCTGAAAGCTTTCCCCCTTACACACTTTAAGAACGACATTACATCTTCAGCATGTGGGGCATGCTTAATCTGATACTTCAAGACACAGGCTAATGCACCTTGTGCAGTGCTGTTGATTTAAATGAAGACCAACACCCCAGAAATACAGTTGTTACAGCAACAGAAAATGGGGCATGAAATAGAGGCCACATATCAGTCTTTCTAATAATGATCTCCTCAGAGCTGTATTAACGAGCTGGAAGCGAGGAATTATGGTTGAGCAGAATTTCTTCCCCTTGAACTTAGAAGAGCAGCAGGACATGAAGGAGCTGTAATAGAATGTTATTTTACAAGAAGTAAATAATGTAATAGAGTCTATAAGGATGTCAGCAGGAGAGTTAGAACTGTCATAGCATAATCCTGACTTGAGCAGCAATGTGTGAAAAAGTAGCCTGCAGCAGTTTTTCCAGTACTTCAATAATTTCTGCTTTCTCACTGATCTTTGTTTACTCTACTTACCTTGTCAAAAAAATGTTTTACCTTATGTTAAAATGCAAGTTAAAAGAGGAAAATGTATTCCCAGAAATCCCAACTTTTCAAGCATGTACATTTTATTTTCTTTTTGAGTTGTTGTTGTGGAAAAGGTGGAAGAATTGTATTCCCTTCACTTAAAAAATATGAAGAGTAGTAAAACCATAAATAAAAAGAAGATGACTGTGTATTTGTTGCTTCTTTTTCCTTACGACTAATGAATAATTCAAAAAATTGGCAGCATTACACTTCACATCCTTGTGATATGATGACAGTTTTTCCAATGAGTCCTCAAATATAAGCTCAGGAGGGTCATGAAACTACACAGTAATCATTATTGGAATACAACAACATCTTCCAAGATACTGCAGCACCTTTATATCATTATTGTAGCAAGGCAGAGAGGACAAGTTTGCAACTAAATAAAATGCTAAGTATTAAACTGAAGTTACAAAAAAGGGGAGGAGGGTTGAATCTCTTTTTTGTCATTTCTCTTTTCATATGACATCTATTTAAATCTTCTTAAACCATTATTACAGGAATGTAGTAAAGACTGGGTGACAAACTAAACCAAACTTTCAAGATGGCTTTGCTCCTGCCTTGACATTACACAAAGAATTCAGAGCGTACCCCGAGAAGAGTACTCTCACAAGACTTCCCTGGCACAAATCCAGTCTCACTTTCTACAGGATCTAGGCACCTTTCTTTAAAAGAAACTTTCCTTTAAAATAAATGTTGCTTCTGTTGCTACTTTGCTAACTGGTGCTCTTGCAGAACCCAAGATCCTGTGCAATTCTCTCACCCCATCCTAGTCATAGCCTGGGGAATACTATGCCATGCTTTTAATTCAAATTGTCTTGGCTTCTCTAAGTTTGAGTCAGACCTTTAACATCAGTTTGGTGTAATGTGTTTGTATGGAATATTTGTCTTGGTTTTAAGGAAATACATTAAAAACCTTTCACTGAGAATATGAGATATTGCATTGTCCTTGAAATTGCATTAGGTCCTTCAAAGCCATTTAATCTCAATTAAAGCAGAGCATACAAGATAAGGTGCTCTGAAGATGCATTAAAGCGTGTTATAGTGCCAAGCCTCTGTGCACTTTGACACATCCTAAAAGCACTGTGCCATTGGTTTAAAGGCACGGTTCAAAAATCTCCTTGCGACCCATTATCCATGGATCATTAGCATAATTCAAAACTATTACAGTGTATTGTGCCAATGCGTGCTAACAAGAACTGTTAATGTATGAAGTCTTGACATGATAGATTGTAATGCTTCTGGCTCTGTCACGTCAATGGAAGTTTATGCATTAAATAAAACACACTAGGGGATTAGATAGCTAAGAGATTGGAAATGCACTATAAAGCCTTTTAATTCAAAATCACCAGTTGTAATCTATGCTGGAACTGCAAAGTACAACCAAAAGTTTGACCTCAGATGGATGGTCAGAAATCTATTTGAAATCAGTTTAGTGTTCTCAGTATAGTCTTTCCACCACAGGACGGCATCTTTCCTACCATTCCTACTGAGATTCCAGGCACTGTCGGCAAAATGAAGCCCAGGCTACCCTCACAGCTGAGTGAGCACAAGACATTTCAGGGTGACATGAGCAAGTTTATGCTGCCATTGATTTTGCTGCACTAATTCAGAGGATAAACAGAGGACTCAATTCTCCAGAGTTATCAATCTGTCACCTTTCAAGCACATTTAGATTGGCACAGGCTTTTGTTTTCTGTTTTCTTTTTTTCCCTTACTAATTACATGTTAAGTGCAGCAGTGTTAACAGATGTCACTAGAATACAATTCCCAAGGATTTCAAGAGCAAATAACAGTAGGAAAAAAGTGATTCACAAAAAAATGTTTAGTTATCATGATCATTGAGAATAAACTACATTATTTTCCTAAATGCCTAGTTCAAATACTGGTTTTAAAATTACTCTGTCATAAGATTTTGCCAAAGTTGCCAGCAAACAGTGTTGAATGACAACCACACAGGAAGAACATTGCGCAATGATGAGAATTCACCAGCCACAAAAGTGAAACGCATTGAGTCATGGTTTTTATAGTGGTCTAACCTCCACACCTATAACATGGTACATATCACAAAATCCTACTGTGGTAGAAAATGTATTTATATTTGTAAAATGCTAAAAAATACCAGATGAGTACTGCGATATCCTGGTTGTGTTTCCTACATGCTTTTTGGGCCGTGAAAACCATTTTTCTATTTCTGTCCTCCTTAATTTGTTAACAGTGATTTTTTTATTTTATTTTTAAGCAGCTCACTTACTACATAAATCTATTGTTAATAAGTTTACAGCTGGTTTGACTGATAGAATTTTTTTTAAACAAGAATTACATAGGAACCTGAAGTAATTAATATACCAGAATGCCTGTTTAGATTCCTACAAAATAATGATCTCAGAAGTACAGAGTTCCCCCAGCTTCCAAAGAAGGTCTTGAAAACTGCAAAGATTAAGCACCTCCAAAAGCAGAGCTGTTTTAATACATCTGCCCACATGTGGACATACATGCTAAAACTGATGCTCACAAATTTTATAACCTCAGGCATAGTAATAACAGGTCATTAGATACAACTTCTTTTTGGAGTTCATTACCACTACCTCTTTATTTTACAGTAATACACATTTAGTAATTACAGAATCACAGAATGTCAGGGATTGGAAGGGACCTCAGAAGATCATCTAGTCCAACCCCCCTGCCGGAGCAGGATCACCTAAATGAGAAATTTTTTAATATACATCTGTTTTGAACATGGCAAAGCAGGTCCCAAACTGATCAGCACACTTAAATAAAAATACTCAACACAGACTGTCTTTGTAGTCCATGTACAAGGACTGAAGGACTGTATGTTAGTTCAATGCTATGCAGGTCTACTGCCAAAAGTAACACTGATAAAAGTAGAAGAATCATCTGTGAAAATTGATTTCTATGTAAGATGGGAATAGCCCTGACCCTTATCAGAAACTCTGTGGTTCATCTTCTACTAAACCACAGCGCCTGGAGCTGTATCGACATGTCAAGTTCAGACAAGTCTCTTCTGCAGGTCCTGAGCTGGCTGGCTGTGAAGGAGCCCAGGAACCATGTGGCCAGGCCAACTAACAGCCAGCTGAAACCTGACCAGAAAGAAACTAGCTTTGCTGGCCAAAGCATGAGGAAAGCAGATGTGTGTATCTGTCTGCATCTGATCATAGCTTGTTTCACTTTTTCGCTCCAACTCTCCCCTTGGACTTTGGGATGACATCTGCACATTTTACCCACTCTGAGTATGGTCTCAGGGAGTTACTATCCCACTCCAAGAAAGCCCATTAGCACCCTTCCCACTGACATTTGTCCACAGGCCCTGAAGTCTCCAAAACCAAAATAGAAACTGGCCAATACCCATTGCAGAGCAGCTTTAACTGTGTGCTAATGCTCCTACTCCATGCCACGAAAAAGCTGTTCCAGCAAAACACATCAAAACTTTGCATTTTTACTGTTACACTAGTGTATTCTCCTCAGTCCATTGTTCAAAATGTGAACAGAAACTGGGTTTTATCTCATTAGTGACCTAGTTCAGGATCATATTTCCAGTACTTCTGGAACTATTTCAGTGATGAACTGTAGATGGAGTTATTAAACCACCAGAAGCATCTGACAGAGGAAAAGTAAAAGGCCTTCAACGCATTCTTCTCCAAAACATTTCTGATCTTTGCAATTGTTTGTTCATTTACTAAAAACAGTATATTTAAAAGCATGGAATGGCAGAGGCTGGAGTTACTGAGGCATATGACAGATATGACAGATACCTGCTTTGGAAATGCCATGATTACTTCTTGTCTGTATACCATCATCCACCTCTGAACACTTCTTAACAAATTCTAGACCTGCAGAAAGAGAACAAAAGCCATAAATGCAACAGGAAAAGAACACAAGAGATCTTGAGGTCAAAAAATCCCAATAAAACACATTCTTAGAAACACAAATAGCCAAATTTGCTTGATTAAATTTCATTTTAGGATTAGTAATAGCTCCTCACTGTTTCCCAGCTATCAGTTAACATCAGAGCTCACTTCCTCTCTCTGCGTTTCAGCCTTGGTTGCAGCTGAGCATCAGTGGTTTTTGAACTTGGGCGATCATCAAACCCCTGTTCTGTAACATCACCATTGGGCTAATACAAACAAAACCATCTTCACTTTCCAAGATATGCCAATTACCTATTGAAAATATCAGGGTGACATTCTCTTTCTTTGTAATAGATCTTCTCTCAATTGTTATAATACTTGCAAATTTCTAAGGAAGCAGAAGACCCAGTCAGCAGTGGGTTAAGAAAATCTCCTGGAACTGCATCATAAGCAACTTTTATTCCTGTTCAGTGATTTATTTAAATGCAGTTGTCTCTGAAGGATAAGAAACAAATCCTTAGGGTATTCACAGAAGCTGGGAGTTAGGGTACAAGAGGGTTTTTTACCTTCAGATCGAATTAACTGACTTTATTCTAAAATAAGGATGGTCAGCTGGGATGGTCAACCAAGCATTTACTCAAGACTACAGAACATGACTAGCAGAGGAACTCTGTCGACCTGATTTTTTTTTTTTCCCCTCAGCTGCAGGAGCAAGTGAATTAGGAGAGACTACTGAGGCTGAAAACTAACAGCCAGTCCTAAACAGGATCCTGGAGAGCTGTTTGCTTTTAAAACACTCCTCACCTCCTCCTCCTCTATCCACTTTACATAGGGTTTGGTAGGCATTTTCTTATTACTCTCAGCAATACGAAGCTATCAAGATAGAGTT
This sequence comes from Antrostomus carolinensis, assembly GCF_000700745.2. NCBI lineage: Eukaryota > Metazoa > Chordata > Aves > Caprimulgiformes > Caprimulgidae > Antrostomus > Antrostomus carolinensis. The sequence continues at coordinate 58,820 of NW_010318920.1, read as the reverse complement.
TGTACTGTTAGGAAAGCCAGTTTAATCTCTTCCAGCCAGCTGTTCTCAGCAACTGAATGCCCAGGCAAACATGGACGTGTCTTCTCACACCAAGAGATCTGTAAAGGAATCTCTAGAGCAAAGGGGACACGACAGGAAGGGCACCACTGCTGACGTACTGCACTAAGGAGGAGACACTGGTCTGTGTTTATAAGACCCTTGTACTCCACTACAGAGCACATTTGTCACAGGACCTGGAGGCAAGTTGGTTTGAGGGGTCCTCTTCCTTCAGCTAGACCTCCTCTGCTCTCTCCCTGTCAGCTTAGTGTAATAAATTCTGGTCAAGAGAAACAGAATCACAGAATTGTCTAGATTGGAAAAGACCTTTAAGATTATTGAGTCAAATCATGGAGGCTTTGAGCAACCTGGTCTAGTGGAAGGTGTCTCTGCTGATGGCAGGGGGGGTTGGAACTAGATGATCTTTAAGGTCCCTTCCAACCCAAATCATTCTATGATTCTATGATTAAACTAACACCGACAAGTCCTCGACTAAACCATGTCCCTAAGCACTATGTCTACATGACTCCTAAATACTTCAATATTACTTGTGGATTTTCAATACTCACACAGATTTTTCTTTATGTCTTCTGAACATGAAAGAACATGTTGATCACCTTAATATGACTTTCTTCTATAGGCATATATGCCCCTATTCATACGTACTTCCACTGTTTACTTAATATCAGACCTTTAATTTACACCAGAGCATTGTAGGAGGTAAATTCTGAAAACTGCCAACATAGACATTCATTATGGTCAATCAGAGCAAGGTGGTCCAAGTACCTTCCATGTAAGCCTATGTAATAGTTAAATATTGAAGTTTTCTTATGCAGATAATGCCACAAGATAAAATGCACACAGAAAATTGTTCACATTTACAAGCAGTATGAAAATCATGCCTTTTAGCTATCTTAAAAGTATGAAAAGTTACCATTTAAAAATAAAATGCTTTGAGAAATATTTGTTATAATCTTTACGATACTACAATTATTTGAACTGAAAAAACTCCACCCCTAGCAAGACAATAATTTGATGGCTTGCTAAAAGAAACAAGCCATAATAACATATTCATGTTAAGATCCCACATTAAATGGAAGAACTACTTGAAAAGATGTATGTCTGATTTTCTGTTACCCTAGGGCCACTTCAGAGGACTCTGATAAAACAGCCTTCGATCATCAGTGCTGTTTGTGCAGTATAGCAGAAATGGGAGTTCTGGCTAATATTCATATACTTGAGAATGTATAGCAATTTTTTGATGCATGGCATTAAAAACACCCTGGAAATGCTAAATGAGGTTTAATAGAACTGATGCTCTGCTTATACTGAGTACTTTTGATTATTAGAACAGCATTGTGTAACACATCTTTGTTGCTGAGGAACACTAGAGGTCTCTCTAAACCTATCCTCTGTTAATGCCATCTCTCACTCCTGGTGTGTTTGTGCATGAACTCTTTATTTTCCACCACAATTTCTGTTTATGCTTTAGACAATTTACCTCATATAACCTGAATGCTAGTGTATAACACCCACGTAATGAATTAATTGTTTAATAGGCCAATTAACTTCAGCTATTCCTCTCTGTGAGTGCATAAATGAGATCATTCTCTTCCTCTACATAATATGACACTATTGTAACGAAAAGCTAAGGGAGATTGGATAAAGCAATATAGCATTAGTCTTCTGAGCATTGATCCAAGCACTATTGCAGGCAGTGGGACTTGTGATATTCATGTATCACTCCACTCATTAATGCAGAGTTTATCTTTTAGGTTGTATATGTGTTAACTAATGTGTCTTATATTTTATATTTCTTTCCAGATCATTCAACTAGTTGGTTTGTTAAGCATTTTTCACACTCCTTACACATTAAGAAAATCTGACTTGCACACTCAGTTTGCACTCACTGAACAGTGGTTAGAGCTGAGCTTCTGAGGAAATGCTGCCATAGACATACTCAGGGTAGCATCTGCTCAGTGAAGCACATATAATCCTTACCGTGTAATTCAGTGTCTGTGGCTGACTCCTGCCAGAAAGCCTGCACAGAGATACACCTCAGCATCATAATCATCTCTAAACTAACCCGTGGCAACTCAGGTATTTACAACTTCCAGCTGTTTAGGCCACTCCTTGACTGGAATTCATTACCTCATGACAGGACTAAGAGGACTCCTTGCGTGTTCCCTCAGGCACTGAGGTCTGCAGTGGACTGTTCAAGACAGGATAGCAAAGGGCTCTCACCTCACCTCAGCTCTTAGAGAGAATCATAGAATCATTTGGTTGGAAAAGACCTTTGAGATCATGGAGTCCAACCATATCTATCCACTACTAAACCATATATCTGAGCACCTCATCTACCCATCTTTTAAACACCTCCAGGGATGGTGACTCAACCATTTCTCTACAAGCCATTTCTCCCTCCTTTCTTCTCCCCTTACTATAGCCTTTGCTACCAGTTGTTAGAAAGAAGTTGAGCAGTGTTTTTGATTAGATGCCAAAAAACTTTAAATCTGATGTAAGATCCACTGTCATTGGTATATAATTTGTCTGCTTTAAGTGGATCAATGAGCATACACTTTGTATATGTTAAAGTCTCTCATAATTAAGAGTCATGCAGTCAACTGGCTTATTTTTCCTCACAGTAAATAATCAAATCTTTCTTTTGGTGTGTAGATGTGCTATTATCTCCTTTTCCATTTGGGAAATTGAGTCAGAGCAAATCTGAACAATTTGCTAAAGGACCACTCACAACACTTCTGGCAGACCAGAGCCAAAGCCAGGTATGGAAAAGACAACTAAAGATTTGGACACTCAGTGTTTCATCAAGCAATAGGGTACCCAATCTTCTTACCTGGCAGCAGGTTCCTATTAGACCCAATGAAAGCACTTTTTCACAGAATGCTCACTTACATTATGGAGCTCAGTATCATTTAATGTTATGGAGAATAAAAATGTAAATGGGTTTGAAGAAGGACTTTAAAAAGTTGATCCCCATGACTAACAGATCTGTTAGTCTGTCTAACTAACACAGTCTTTTTTTGTATTGGACTGAATACAAAAGTCCACATGCAATAGCAGCAAGTCCAAGCCCTTGGATGAGGGGAAAAGGTTCGTTCACTGTACATACATATTCCTTAAACATTACCCTTATCTTCCACCCTGCTCACTCTGGAGACAGGATGTTCCACAGAAAAGGATTTGTTTTGAAGTTAACCACTCCAACTGAGAGGAGAGAGAGGAAAGCTCTATTTCATGAGGGATATCTAGTAAGCAAGTGCAGTTATGGTTATATAATGCAAATAGGATTTGCAGGAAAGGAACAGTTATATTTATGTTTTTCCTCTAAGGTTCAGAGACTTTGTTCCTATAAAAAGTATCATGTCTTATTTCAGAATGGCTGGTTCGGGATGTGCCATAGAACAAGCAATAATGACACTGCTTGCATCATGGCCAGAAGACTAAGCTTGTTAAATCAATCCAAGTGGTTTTCCCCTTCCATTGTCAGGAAATCAGGCCCTTCTGACCTCATACATAGACCTACCACATACTACACTACCAGGTATAGAAATCATTACACAGTAAGAGAAGACACAAGCTTCAAAAGGAGCCTTTCTATCTTTTCAACCCAAGCACAGTACAATGGTTATAGGCTAATCTTGAAACTAAGGGCACTGCAATGTTGTTTTTGTTTTGCAAAGCAAATGCCAGTTCTCCAAGTGTAATGGCAACTGATGGCTGCTCAAGGCTATATCATTTTTATTCCATGTGTGTGCCAGGAACTAGTAGTGCTGGGAGGTCGCTTTGGAAAATGAGAGGATCTAAACAACTGCTTTTTTACATAAATATTCTAAATATGCCTTTAAGAAAGCATATATGGTTATAGAAATAATTACCCTTCTGATCTCCTTACTGACTTCCGTGGCTGCACCTATTCCCTGTTAGGGCAGATCTCCCTTTTTTTTCATAAGGATCTTCATATGCCCTGGTTTTTATTGATTATCATGTGAAGGTTAAAACCAGGTATGTGTTTTTCTCTCAGGATCCTGTTACCAATACTATATTTATTAAGCAAGTATATTGTTAGCAAATGTAGAAAAAATATAAGCACATGTAAATAAAAGCAAACACAAGCACAGCTCACCAAACACAAGCAGTTATTTACATGCTTGTTCTTACCTAAAGGTACATGTCAGTGCACTTCTAGTCAGATACACTGTGTTGCAGTTACAGAACTGGAGTCAACTTAACCCCTTTCACTTTCTTAGGTTAAGGAGCTCTTTGTTTAGCAGCAACTGCTTTACCCAGTGAATGTCTCCCCCAGCTCAGCTTTGCCATTCAAGGGAGCTGGATTTCCTCAAAAAAATCCTCTTTATGTTTTCTTCTCATTTTCACATTGCTCAGTTCTCCATGTTACATAGTCTGTATCTTCTTTTTTCAAAATTCTAGTCAAATAGACATATCAGGAGAAAATGCCTCTCCAGTTTAGTTCAAAGCTGTAAATCATTAGTGTGGGGCTTTTTTTCTCAAAATGGGAAAATTCTCCTGAATTAATGGAAACATTTTGTTCATTTCAAAACACAAATGCTTCAGGTTTATTTTTCAGGATTCTTTTTTCTCATAAGCTTCTAAATTACATTTAACTAAATTTACCTGAAAACAAATTCAAATTATTGTTTTCTGAAATCTAAGAAATAAAAACTTGAATTTTTTATAGTTTTCCTTTTTCAGGCAAAGAATCTTCTGAAAAAAAATCTGTAATTCATGTTTATTAACCTGAAGCTGCATTTTTAGCAAATTACTATTACTTGTTCATAGTTAATTTTTCAGGTAGGCAACTGGACCATCCACGAGGACGTCCACATGATGGTCTTGCCATTGTTTGCCATCTTAATGGCTTAACTTTTCCTATGCTTGCAAAAAGATATGCGGAAAGTATCTTTGTGATAACCCACCACCGATACTGAATAAAACCCATTGTTGAACAACATTGTGAGAACCTCACCACAGCCATATTACTCCTGAATGAGTAGACAGACTGACACTTTCAGAAGCCTAGCTTCTCTTACTTCTACTCTATGTAACCTGGCTTTAAATGACATATAGTTTGTCTCTGAATACTTTAATTTAGACTCTAAACAGATACATATTGTTACCATTACCAAATCTTTCAGATACATCAAGGAAATAACACTGAAAAGAAAGATTTTTTTAGATAAAGCCAGTGAGATAAATCTTTGCTTCTAAACAGATGTTACACAATCTTTAAAATACATGCAGCTCAAGAAGTCAGTTCTTAAGGTCTTATTTCAACAAGTCTTTCAGATAAGAAATTTAACACAACCTCACCAAACACAAGCTGAATAAGCCTGGGGGATTCATGGACTTTAAAGTAAGTAAAGAACAGCTATGACTATTGAGTTTGATTTGCATTGCTCAGGCCAAAGCATTTCATCCAATAAATCCTGCTATCAAATGAATTATTGCTTCCTTCCATGTAAGCAGTCCTCAGATCCAGTAAGTTGTGGCTGAATAATAGCATATCTTCCAGGAGGGCATCCAGCTTCCTTCCATCCTATAATGCTTACGAGGCTAGGCATGAAGCCCAATAAGCCATCTTCTTTCACATTTCATAGTGCTAGAACTTAATCCAGCTATGATGTGAAAGTCAACTTACGTTGTTGTGACATACTACACCCATATACCTCTGCCCTCACTCTGTGCCAGAATTCTACCTTTACTCAATGAGATAAGTATTTCTTCAGAAATTATCACTAGGGTACTGGGCAGAAATCAGTCCATAAGAGGATCACTGTCTACAAAAGGAGTACTTTCCATCTGGGTAATTCCCAATTTGTTTTGCAAACCTGGTGGAATTTGAAAAGTGAAGCAGAGATTGGAAGGACGAGTGAAAAAGAAAAAATGATAAAGGGCAAGAACATGAAAATATCTCAGATCTTGTGCCCCTCATTGGAAATTTTTTAATATAATACCCTGAGCTTTAGGAGTGTTACCCACAGTCTCCCTATACTGTCAGCAGTGAGTCATACACTCCTGGAGGGAAACTCAGACCAGACAGGCTCTGTATCTCCTTTGGATGCCTCTTTATAAATGAAAACATAGGGCGATATATATAGAGCAGGTATATTCCTTACCTAGATACTGGTTTTGTGGGGTAAATTTGAACATTAATCCTAGTTACGTCTAGACGAATATAGACTGAAAATGGTCCTATTTATTCCACTGACAGGCAACTGAAATAATCTTGTGGCTTAATTTGAGTTTCTGTTATGTAATTGCAAAATATAATATTTGTATTAAGCAGAATCCCAACAACTTCACAATGGAGGGGACATTTTTGTTGTTGTAGGTGTTTGCCATTCATGACATAAGCAAATAAAAGATGTCCCAGCTGCAACCCATTCTCCCTCCTGATTCAAGATTTTAATTTGTGAAATGGCTATTTTTAGGCTAGAGCTCATTTGAAGTTGTACTCTGTCCCCAGCATGCAGCTGATTGCTGATAACCCATTTGGGGGAGTAGGGGTGAACTAGTGCAATCTGCAAACATTAGAAATCAGATTGACTGAAAAGCAGAGCAGAGCTGTGGAGACCTTTCTGAGATTCGAGTCTGATCTCTGATACTTTGCCTTCTCTTAAAGATCCACTCTTTAGTTATAAGTGACACTTCTTTCACATTTTAAATAGCTGGTAGAAAATAAAAAGGAAAAGACCCTAAAATGCTTTTGCCAGACTAGTCAATGCATTTAAGATTAAGCTGAACATTTCTATACATCTGTGACCTTTAAAATCTGTTAGGAAGGTGAGATGTTAAGATTCAGTCTCAGCCAGGTGATTGATGTTTTTTTTTTCCAACTGTAAAGCAAAGCGATGTAGTTTAAAGCCTATTTATAATCCTCTTTAACAGCACTTGGTATAAAGATACAACTCATTTCTTAGGTGAAAATAGCCTGGTTCTGCAATAGTATGATATATTTAAAGAAAACAAAGTAAGGACCTGGAGCTTGCCTCCGAGATGTATATTAAAGAACTGTCAATAATTGCCCTGTATTTGAAGGAATTTTGATAATATGAAAACCTGATAGTGTTCCTGTATGATAAGTGTCAATAAGGGTATTTCATTCATCCACTTAATTTCTGAACCAAACGGGCAATGACAGTAAATAGGAACAGAAGCAGCTTTGTGGGTGGGGCATTTGTTTCTCAGGCTGCTCCCAGGGATATGTCACTATTATAGCACTTGCAAGTAAGTGCCAGTCCACGAAGAGCAGACTGAGGGTCAATTGCCTATTGACAGTACTGCTTAATGCAGCCCCCTTCACTCTTCTTAACCTCGTATGCTCTACTGATGCATCCTTCATGTACTCAAGGAAAGGCATACATCCACATGTTAATGCATGCCGTCTGATGAGGTTTTACCACACAGCTTTTTTTTCCTGACCATAGAAAAGTAACGAAAAGAGGGAGAGAAGGTCTCCTGCATTCACTGAAGTACAGAAATGGTCCAGGTTCAACAGTGTAGCACATCAATGTCAAATGGAAGTCAGAGCCTGATCGTCCTTTAGTTCTAACTTCCCATCACAATGAACCTGCTTTCTGCTTTTTGTTACCTCTCATTATCTGACACTGGACTGCAAATCTCACAGCAAATTATTAATAGGCCCAGGCCACGTGCTTACATGGAACAATTTATTCTGGTCATCACCAAATCTTTACCATGCTTCTGGAAAGCCTGGATGATTTTTATTTCTCCTTCATTGTGTTTTTCAGTATGCAAGGCTGCAAATAACACATTGGAAAATGAAGCAAAAATGACAAGCAAAATCTATTTGTTTTACTTAAAAGGATCTACCTTTAAGTCTGTCCTGATCCACTTTCATCTACTGACACACAGAGCATGTATCACTCTCTGGGTTGGGTAAGTATTAAGGGCACATGAGGCACTCAGGTTTCAATACTGACACCACTGAAATGGCTTCATTTCAGTCTCAAAGCTGCAGTCAAAATTTACAAAGAAACACATCCCTGGTGCCTCAGTGCAACTTCTTTTTGAGTTTTCCAGTGAAGGTAAAGGTGGGAACACTGCCTGAGTTATTGCAGGCTGATGCCCCCATGCATTCAGTCCCACCCTGCCAGTCAGTCCAGATGGATGTGTTTCTGGCTGCTATCTTCTTTCGCTACCCTTCTGTCTTACAAGGTGAAGTATGCCTCGCTGCTGGCATTCAGGGTGATGGGCCTTCCTGCTCCCTCCAGAGCAGAAACTTTTACCCTTGATCTTCACCCCAGGGAAAAGTTTCTTGCACTCTGCAGCTACCAGTCTCTATCACTGCTTGTGTGCCTTTTTTTCATGTTCAGTAACTACAAGACTAAGCCATGAGATTTTTCTCAGGGGGATTTTAACATGAAAGTGATGCTATTGAATTTAGCAGTGTCACCTTCCTTTTGCAATAAAACAGCATGTTTGTACAATGATAAAGTAAAGCATTCCCTGCAATCACGGACAAGGAGCTTTCTAGACTATGGGTGTTCCAAGAACTAGGTGTGAATGAACTAAACAGTTTTAAAAACACACAAAGATTCAGGCTCTGAAATGGAGTCTCCATTGAGCACCTACCTGTCTAAATGCCATTGGGACTTAAGTACAATGCACACCCTCCAAAAACCCAACCAAATATACATTTGAAAAGGGTCAAAAGACAAGACAAACTTAAGGGCAATGTGATCAAACCTAGCGTTCATGTGGGCAAGGAGAAGAAAATGTTAACCAATCTCTCAAAGGAAATAGCGACAAAACATAGTGGAAGGAAGGTAACATTTTATTCTGCATAGTCAGTTTGGAATTTCCCAGGTTCTCCGAAAGTATTGCTAGAGGAACACAGTGTATATATATCAGTGTATATATTTCTTTTACCTGAAAGTGATACAGGAGCATTTGCTGTTACATCTTGATATGAAAACATTAACTGTTAGTACTGCACGTCTCAAGGAAAGAAGTAGAAAAGAAAAAAAAAACCTGAAGTAGCAGGTAAACATCCCTGCTACTAAATCTTTCTCTGCATGTCCAGCCTTTCTATTTTGGTTCTGTGCTGAAAGGAAGCACAGGACCATACCTAAGAAACATGACTGTCAGCATTCATTAAGACCAATGCTTAATCTCAGTTGACAACATCAATGTCAGAATCGTAGCTGGGAGCTGGCAGCATTTCAATAGAGGATTCTTCTGAGCTCTTACACACTACTTCAATAAATAATCCTACTGGGAAATATGGAGAAGAGCATTTAAAATTATTTTAGCTGGCACGTCACTACAAGGTTGAACCATCCTGTAGTGATGTGCCCACTGCCTAATTCCACTGTGAAATGTTGAAATACAGCTTTTAGCTCCACAGAAGCATGTAGGCCTCTATTTACATGCAAATTGATGCTATTCATGTGTGAACTACAGCAGGTATTGACTCTGCCAGATGGAATAATTTGGGGATGGGCCCATTCTCTTTTGCTGAGGGCTGCATGTATTCATACATGCTGTAGATAATTGTTGGAGTTTCTATGTCACCAGAAGTCCCAATTAAATAACTAAATAATTTACTTTTTTCCAAGTGAAACATGGTCATGCATGCAGTTGCATAGACTAAAAAATCATGATGATGATAAACACACTTATAATACTACTATTAGTGAAAGATCATTAGCAATAAGGGAGAAGCAGGTGGTGCAGGGCAGAGTATCAGGAAACCTGGACGTGTCACTGCCCAGTGATTTTGGATGTGTCATTTCATCTTGTCTCTTTTTTCCCTTTGTTTTCATCCATAAACAATTCACTTAAGGCAAAATACCTATAGAACTATAGAATCATATTTGAGGTAGGCAAAGAACCCCACAAACATTACTGTAACAGACATTTACATGCATTTCAGTGCATTAGCCCCCACTTGACCTTCACCAGCTGTCAGAGTCACCTGATTCTAATCAATGGCAGCCCTTTTCCACAGAATTCGTATGATATTGCAAAGCAGTTAAGTGGCTAAACTGACTGATGAAAACAGGTCTGGTTTGGCTGATAGTGTTTTATTTGAAGTACTGATATACTTTATATTTGTTCAATTATCATTAGCAGAGAAATCAGGATATCAGTGTGTGAACCTCCTCAACATGCAGTGGCCAACCTGCCAACACAAGACAGTAGCACAAGACCTGAGAGGAATCAAACCTCAGAATCAGCTGATCTATTTACAGTTGGAAGCTACAAAGGGTTTTTTAGCCAGTGATTTTCATTCTCTTGAAGCTGGAGATGCAGAGACAGATTTTGTCAGTTGCACAAAGAAAAGGATTTAATTAAACTGAAGAAAATGAGATAAACTTTGCATAACAAAAGAAAGGAGGAAAATACACCTATCTTGCAGAAATAGGCTGGGACAGGATATGAGGGGCTGTCGTGATCTACTGCTCTCCTTGAAACCTGTTTCTATAGTGTGTACTTCAAGTCATTCAATAGTGGAGCAGCCCCACTGCTGCCAACCTGCACTGTTTGCACTGAATCTGCATCCCGGGGTGTTACTGTACGGGCAGTGCTCTGACTGGGCTAGTCCTCTGCAGACTGCATCCAGCCTCTGCCTGACACAGCCTGGCTAACAGCTTCTGATGGGCCCTCCAGCAGCAGCAGACACCTTCCTGATTTTGCCCAAAACAACGTGCTTCTGCAATGAACATCAGAAGTGTTACTACAGAAAGCAGTGAGAAATGAGTACAGCAAGTGAAGAAAATTAGCTGCAGATTCAAAAATCTGTAAATGGAAATGACTGCAAAGATCATAAACAAACAGAACAAACAAACAAAAAAACCCCCCCAAATCCCTAATGCCAGAAAACCTCCAAATTCAGGCTAAATATGCAGCCATTAGGAAGGTCAGTAGAGCCCTTTCTTCTTCCAGTTTTTCCTATTCCAGAGCCATTTCATGAGCATTTGGCTTCACTGCTCCCACCCCCTGGAACACTCCCAAATGCCTTTACATTTCAAGCTCTCTAGGGCTGGTGGATGGGTTTGCTTCACCTGTAAATGTTGGCTAGGACTGCAAAACATAGACTTACTATGAAATCATTACAGCAGGAAACACAGCATAATCTTCCAACTGTGGAAAAAAACCTCTTTACTGTAATCCCTAATTCACAGGAGGAAAGTAAAAGATATTTCTCCGTAAGTATAATTTCTAAAAGCCCACTTAAGAATAAGATCAGAAAATCCTGCAGAAGAGAAAAGAAAAGCCTAAGGTGTGAGCAACATAGGTAAAATGGCACACCTTCAGATACTACTGCCTGAATCTTTTTTTCTTTAACAGAGTTGAAAATACACCAGGAAATAGCCCATTCTGGACTTTTTACTTTCCCCATGTGCTTGATTCTAAGACACTAGTTTTGCTTTTATTTTTTTAAATCCTTTCTTTGTCAATTCTACGAGATAACAATAATTAGGTCAGAAAGTGGAATAAAGGGCACTTGTGATTAAATTGATATCCACATCTGTGAATGCTTGTCTCTTCAGCTGGTGTGCATGTGTTTGTGAACAGAAAAAGACTTGATTTGCTTGCCTAGCTCACCAGAGGTTCATCAGCATACACTGACAGACCTGCCTGATACGTGATACATTGAAAAAAGCCCTAACAGGAAAAACAATGAAAAGTTATTCTGTGCTGCACACTTCAAAAGACACTAAAAGCTACTGCAATGGATTAGATGAAAAGACCACCTAGTTTTGTACTCAGTCTCCGAGAGTGGCCAAGGAGAGAGTACAAGAAATGGTAATGCACAGGGAAATGTTTTACCTGCTGTGCTCAATTTACAGTGTTTGTGACAAAAGATTTGATCACAGATTTGCTTTTACCAGCAACTAATAAGCCTGCATGTAGAGAGTTTAATTCTGTTTTGAATCTATGTTTGATTTTATCTTCTAAAAATCCTGTATCAATGAGTTCCACAAATTAATTACTTTGTGAAGAAGAACTTTCTCTTCTTTCTGTTAAACACCCCCACAAGTAATATCGCTGGTTATGTTCTTGGACACCAATCTTGAAAAGCAGTCAAGTAGTAATTCCTGATACTTTACCCTTATATTGTTTATGATTTTATCCACTTACATCACATGCATCCCCTTTCATCTATTTTCTAACCCAAAGACTTCTAATCTGTGTGATCCTTCCTCCTATTTTGAGCATTCTTGTTGCATTTCTCCTGTTTTAATATTCTCCCCTGATCATTACTTTGGACTTCTCAGTACCAAATTTTATATGCTATTTTATTAGTTCTGTGAGTTTAAGGTCTAAACTTTTCAGTTTTCAATTTGATAATTTTCTTACTGTCACTACACATGAACCTCCTCTTCAGGATCTCTGATAATACGTTGATTAGTGCAAATCCCAGCTCGAAGCCTTGGAGTACCTCCTTTCAATGGAAAAGCTGTCCGTACATTCTTATCCTTTCTTTCTTATCTTTTAACCAGTTTTTAATACATGAGAGGACCTTTCCTTTCATGCTTTGACAGCTTAGTTTCCGTGAGAGTGTCTCATGAGAAACCCTGTCAGAAGTGTTGAATGGAAACCACTTGTATGAAATGTTTCCTATCAGGAATTAGAATATTCATTCAGGATCAGCAATATATGGAAAGGACTATTTGATTTCTGGAAAAAGGGAACAGGAACAGTGAATTATTTATAGGATGTTTTCTGACATTCTATGTCAAAGTACATGCTGCAGATTATATAAAAATACCATTTCAGTAGTTTAGTTGATGTTTTAGTAACATCCGGCAAATAATAAAACTGATAATTTTATTTAAATTCTATATAATCCCACTTTCATTTCTTTGCTTTTTAACTGAAAACTAAAATGAAAACAGGGATTACCTGAAATTAAATAGAACAAGCTGAATTTGCCTTCAGGTACATTTGGGTGAGGCTGAAGAAAAATGTCTGACCTCACAAGAGCCAATACTTGGTGCTGGAGCCCCTTGGCAGGTCCCATCAATCCCGGCTCAGAATTCAAGGCCTGCTCAAGGTACAAGCAAGGCTGACTAGAAGAAGTGGCAGACTCTCTCCTTTGCTGTTGTCTGTTCCACTCTTTAACAGCAGATCAGCCTGAACTGCTCTGGCAGATGCTGCATTGCCATCAAGCATGTGTAGGACCTACAATTTCGGGTACAGGCCACATTCCCTGCCAGTGCTGGCAGTCACCTCTTGCAGCTCCATCCTGCCAGCAACAGCCACAAAAAGTCCCACTCTAGCAGTCTCCCCAGCTTGGCAACTTTCCTTTCCAAAAGCCTAGGAAGCACTTCAATACACAGTGCTCTGATGTATGGCTGTTTCCTTTAAAATCCATTAAGGAGAGAGCAGAGAAATGCAAAAACTTTAAAGCAGGTGGGAAGTGAGGACCCCTTTCACCTACTCTCCTCCCGTCAGAGCCATCCTGAAGACCTCTCTCCTCCAACCTGTCTCTGTCATAAACCCCTAAGCCTCACTGCCGACATCCTCAGTGCTTTGCCCACTTACCTGCCATAACCCGAGGGGCTGCTGTGCTGGCAGTTCTCCTCCCCCGCAGAACCCACGCTGACATCTCTCTGAAATGGAATTTTTCCCACTCTGCTGAGAAGCTGAAAAAAAGCAAAGAGTAAATTGAAATTTATACTGCTGACACTTAGGAGGTCTCCATTTGTTTGAAATATAAGTTATCACAGTAATTTGGAGAACTGAGTAAAGTGAGCAGAGAATCTGTATAAGCAGGTTTTCACATTCTGTTTCCTTCTGGTCATGGCATGGAGAAAAATAATTTACCAAGGAAATGATCTTGGAAAGATGTAATATAAGCATTAGTAATGTCTAAAATAAAATAAACACTGTATGTTAAATATTCCTGTAATTTCATTAAAAGAAACATTTTTCATCTTGAAAAATCCAAGTTAGCTTTTATTTTATTTTATAATCTTGTGTTACTTCCTGATGAATAATCACATGGAGATAAAATTCAGATTCATGTGTACCAGGTATTTGAGGATATAAAATATCAGAGGCATATTGTTAATTCCCCAAACCATACATTGCAAACCTAAGAGTACCAGCATTAAGATTACACTTAGAAGACATCTGCAAATACTAAGGACAGTAAAGGTCATTAAATAAACTTCACACTTCCCTGTACTTCAAATAGAACAAAGATATTGAATTCCCGCTGTAGGCGCCAAGCCCACTCTGTTTTAACTCTCTGGTTATGACCAATTTCATACAGGAGGTTAGCACTGTAACAGAGAAGCTCCCTGCAAGGTATATATGGAACCAAACAAAAATGTCAGAAGAAAAGCTAAAACTGGGAATTTTAAAAGACAAAAAACCCCTGTAAAAATAAACTAGAAACACTTAATGTGAGAGAACTACTGCTCCTTAACAAAATGGAGAAAGATAATCTTAGAATAATTTATCAGAACATTGTTGAAATTTTCCTTTTCTTAGGTGTTTTGTGTTGGCTGGGAGCCATTTACTCCTGCACTGCAATTGAAGAGAACATTTGCCTCCTTGGTTTTCGACTCTAATATCTCATAGCACAAGCAGAGCTTTTGTTATGCATCAGCAGCTGCCAATATTTTAATGAAAGGCTCCAACAAAAATGGTTTTCCTTTGCTTTTGATTTATTTTAGCTGGCAGCTTTTCAGAGTTTCACTCCCCAGCTCAAACCCAGTCTGCTGTAGCTTCTATACACAGTCCTCCACGATGTCCCAGTATTCTCCCATTACAAGCTGATTGACTACCCTGTCAGAACTTCTCAACAAACTTTCCAGTTTCATTTAGTCTGCAAGACTCTTGTTTTCAGCAAAGCAAATTCCCGATTCTATCCTCATGTCCTATTAAACTGGAAGGAATATTTTACATCATCCTGCTGAATATAGGCATTTAGCAAAGTCCCTAATTCTGTTTCTTCATCCTATCATCTGCAGTTGTTTCTCAACAAGTAAGGCTTTTCTTTACCTATTAGTTTATTTAAGGTTTTTTTTTATTTTTGACTCTTCTTTTTAAAAAATTCTTCTCTGAGTGTGTATTTCACTAACACTCCATCTTGGATGCTGTAATAGGCATGGGCAAAATGTCAGGCACCTAAGTAAGCCTGTGCTTAAGACACATAAATCTGCAGAAGTTAAATACATGTCTAAATGCTCTCCTGAACTGTTACTGACAAAAAGATTAGCAGGCTTTTTGCACTGGACTCAGCTGATGTCGCTGTTTTATACTACTGGTAATAACAGCACTTAACCAGTTTCCTTTCCGGTGTGATATTCCTAGGAACTTTCAGTAAGTCAGTCGCAATTGGGAAAAAAAAACCTTGAAATTTCGATAATCAACGTCAATTCATTTGTACAATGAGAATAAAAACTGAGGCTGTTTGCCAAACACAGTTTAGATAAAACAGTGGAAGCACTATGAATTAAATTCCTATTCATGACACTAAATTTAAAAGCACAGAATTTGCCCAGATTAAAAAAAATTCCAGGAGAGATTATATTATTTTACCCATCTACTAGCTTTCATGATTTATCTTGCAGTGATGGTTCTGTGGAGATATAACACTGCTTGGCGTACTAAATAGTGTCACTTTCTTCTGATTCTGTCGAGTTTTAATGTCGACTAGCACAAGAAAATGTTAACCTTTCCTGTTCTCACACTTTCAATATGATTTTTAATACATCTGACACAATCCTTTGCAAGTCCTTATTTCTCTATAATTACATTAACATGACGATGCATCTACATCTAGGACTTCATCAGGATTTCATCTTGTAAAGGAAAAAAAAAGTTCTAAATCATTGAAGTACCTTTTTCTTATGAAACCATCTTCAAAGCCTTAACCTCAATGTTTCTAGAGATCTGTCATCTTAGAAGTAACACCTGACACCGTCAAATTATTGCCATTATCACATCCAGGGCAATCACTCCTCCCTCCCCTGCCATCCCAAGGTTTTCAGAAAACAAAAAGTAGGGTTTCTTGCAACTTGGAAAGTTGTTAGTCATAAATGTGACTTAGATTTATGGAATTAATTCTAGTGTAGTGTCCCAGGAAGACTTGGCAGAGATTGATTCCAGGCTCACCGAGGATGACACATATCAAACTCCTTCACAGATGCTTATTCACCCATCAGATTATATAACGTTGACCCTGGAATTGCTGAGAACTAAAAGGAGTAAAACGAGAGCTGAAAGTGTTTTATTTGGGATGCCAGGTCATTAAGACTATGCTGGTAAGATATAACAAAATGGTATGATGCAGACTTTCTACCTCAGGCTATGAACTTGTCATCTTACAAGTGAAGTGAAGCCAGTCTGCTTAACTGCCTGAGCAATAAATAGAACCTCTTTCCTTGCACATAATAAAAGCAATGGACAACTTCTACTTAACGTTTTCTTCTTCATTCTCTCTTCTCAAAGTGCCCTGAGCTCTGCTGGAGTGCTTGTTTAAGAGTGTTCTCTGTTGGTACTTGTAAGTAATTAGCCACGGTAATTGTGCTGTTTTTTATGCCATGAATGTCATTATATGTTTACAAATACAATGTCATAACTTCATGAAGGGGTGGAACGTCGCTTATTTTTTTGCAACCTGAAACAATGCTTAAGATGGGAAAGAAGAAAAACTGTAGTTATTTCCTAATAATTTCCCACAGCATGTCATTAAGTAAACTGGAACGTGAGCAAACGCAGGACCTAGGTCAGTGCTGTAGACATAAGACGTTTCTCTGATGTCATAGTCTAATGCTATGCATTTGATTTGATGTTCCATTTTAAGAGGTTTCTTCCCTTCAGCAGAAACTTGCTTATTGCACAGGGGACAGAATAGAGGAAATACATCAAGCATCCAGTTTTGACTCTGTTATTATAAGGGTTGGTTCAGACTATACTACTGGAAAAGTGTTCTATAGTTAGGCAAAAAATGTATTTAGGCTTTATTCAAAATCCTACATTGGTGAAGGACAGATATTACACTATTACACTTCTCTTCCTCTCTTGATCTTCACAGAATTTAAGGCAGCTGGACCAATTTGATCTCCTATATCTTGCAGGACATTAATTTCAGTTACCTCTCGGTTCAGCTGAATATCCTGGTCTAGACTAAGGCATTTTGATCCTCAACAGACAAACCCATGGCAACCACAGGCAGATAGCTGAAAAGCCTGATGGTGTGCCACACCCTGAAAGGCATGGTTCACATGGTTGTGCTGAGTATGATCTGAAAAGAGTTCTTTGCATTGACCCTTTTGCTATGGCAAGATACTGAAAGCAGATGTTGAGACAACTTATGTCATGACCCTTACATCCTTCTCTGACTGTTGCTTTTTAGTTGCCTCAACTTTGCAGTAATAACAAGTTGCCTTTCTTGACAAGTATTTAAAACTTAAGACAAAAACCTAGATTATAGGCTAATATACGATCTTTGGTACTCCTGTCTCCCAAGGAATATGTTTCCTTCCCATGAATGGCTTCACATTGACCTAAATAAAAACATGGCTTGTTCTCAGTGTCCTGGTACAGCCCCCTTTTCTTAGGTCTTCAGGCTTTGCGTTGACAGAATTTGCATCTTCAGTTATTGAAACAAAATTATGTTTACAAATGAAGAAGATAATCAGGTTCCTTTAAAAATCAGGTTTATGGGAACTAATCTAAAGGTGAATTTAACTCATTTTTAAAGCTGCAACTTAAACTGTCATTAAAGCAAAAAAATAAAGGCCTTTAGAGAGAAGGGAACATTAAGAGGAAGGAACTGAGACATCAGGTTACAGATACAGTTGTTTCCTGCCCAGCAAACAAGTAGTAGAGGTAACCACTTCATCTTCCATCCCACATAAACAAGTAGTTGATGATACAATAAATGCAGCAGAAGTGACTCTCAATACTGCAAATGGTTTTATGCCTAAGCATAACAAAAATCAGGCTCTGAGGCTGTATAGGCTCCTTACAAACAGGCAAGTTAAGAGTGCAATATTACACAAGATCATTTAAAGCCCCTAAAAACCTTTAAAATTTCTCTCCCTCTTCCACTGGCACTTTAATAAGGCAATTCCCAATATTTGGCTTGTAAAATAGCCTGGAATATAACAGTTGTATCAGCAGCCTGTAGCTAGGCTGTTCCTTATCGGTCCTCTGTGAACCTTTTAAACACCCTTTGTAACATGATGAAAGCCATACCTATTTCAAGGCTTATTTGCACAGCGGGAGCAGTTAAAAGTTTTGATTATTGGGACTGCAGATGGTGGGGCTGATTCTGGGAGTAGCAGTCTATTCTCTCAGTCCCCAGCATCTGGAGACCACTGGTTACACTGGCACCCATTTTTTCTGAACTAAGTCCTTTTCATCTGATAACAAATCTGTGACTTGCATTGTTCATTTCAGTAATCCAGCTTAGTGTCACATCAGCTTTGTCCCCATCTTTAAATATATTCATGCCATCTGTCTCATGGTCTCAACTGGTAAAACAATTGCATCGTAGGTTACATGCAATCAATTCCCAGTTGTTCTGAACAGCTTGAGATGTCTCACATCTTAGTCAGTGGCTTGTGGAAGAGACTGATAAATGATTTTTTATGGGAAGATGATCAGCCTAGGATTCCCTTTAATGACATTTCAGGTGCCAAGAAGTTCAGATTTTAGCTTGATATCTTTGCACTTTTTCTGCATATGGTTTTGGTTCCTCTTGCAAAGAAATGTGTTTGTCTCCATATGTCTCTTATCTTGAGCTTTCAGTGCCATCTTTAATTAGAAATTGAAAATCAGTTGGTTTGATTTCTATCAGTATTTGTCACTGCTGCTATTGTCTTTCAGACAATCATATTCAGATGCTAATGTCAAATTAAAATTATTCTTTATAGGGTCATAAATATGAAATATGCAATTAAAACATTCCCATTAAGAAATAACAGTGTATGACAGGCTCTTGTTCACAATGCTTCAGCAGCACCAGGCAGTGCTGTCCTTGTGAGACAACGTTGTGAATCTCTGTCACTCAGACCTACATCAAATCTGTGGCTGCAGGTGTGACACAGTTCAAATTCAGACACTGGGAGAGTTAAATTTGCTTTCAGCTCTTGTGATCATGATGAAATTGTCAAAGTGAATGATGACGCATGGACAATGTAGGTGGTCCTTGCTGAAAGCTGTGTATCAGGAGCAATTGGGTCCCCTTACATTTGTGGGAACAAAAGCCAAGGGGAGCAAGGTTGTGGTTCCTGGCAGCGTAGAGCTGCTCCCTTAGGAAAGGCTAACCATATGTAGAGAGAAAAAAGAACATGGAAAAGAACAGGCCCGAACAGACAGGCCAGCACTTGCTTCACAGATCCGTAAGCACGCTCTCACTCCTGAAAGTACATCACATTCCTAATTATATTTTTGGACTTGAAAAACATCCAGCTTCCTTATGAGGTAACTCCATGCTAGTTCTGGTGACAACAGGTAGGTCCTTGCCTTGAAGCCTCTGGAAAGATCTGGGTTTTGTCTTTTTTTTTTAAATGAAAGGAGCCTGAACAAATGTGTAATTTCATTTTGGTAGGTCCTTTTTCATCCCCAGTCTATAACCAGCATTCCTCTTTCATAAGGAACCCTCTACAGTAACTTAGCTGACCCTTTTGTTCTGTGACACATGAGCACAGTAGTGTGAGAATTTCCAGCATTCACTCATCACCTTACCCAGAGGTGGTAATAGGGCCTCAGATAATCCATAAATAGTGCTAAGAGCTAGATGTGAAGAGCTGTACACAAAAGAAACCTTTTACAATGAAGCATAAAATAAGGTATTTGATTTATCCTGCAAATCACAGGAACAAATGCTGCATACTCCTGCATGCTAGCTACTGACACGCTGTCTTCAAACTAGTTATCCAAGCTAGTTATTCTCACATTCTCCGAGATCAGATTTGTCATTATGAATGACTGCAGCTGCCTGTATGTTCAGAGCTGTCCTGAAGCAGTGAGTGTATCTCTCTTCCCCACAGCCCCTCACACATGGCAGTGGCAGGGAACAGGGAACCTCAAGGTCCCTGGGGGAATATGGGAAAGCAAGAATTTGACGGGACTGATGGTAGAGAGGAAAGACTGGTCCTTATAAATAAGAGAGCAGGCAAAATAGTAATTTTAGCAAACTTCTAGAATTTCCTGGAATGCAGAGAAAAGGACACAAGAACAAACTGCCCTACTGGCCCCTCCATCTGTGATCAATAGTGTCTGCAAGATGATAAATACCTTCCAGAAATGTCCAGGTTCCTATTTTATTTTTGTGTAACATTTTTGATCATTCAATCCAGGTTTAAAGTGGAATTTCTTCTGCCCTCAGCCATTCCGTGAAGCCCTGTTTTTGTGACAAGCTGATAGTTATCTTGGAAATTGTTTTACCACCTGAGATGCTTCAACTCTGTGCAGGGTTATGGGGACATTGACCATAAAATAATAATATCTGAAGCACTGCTTCTGGATACTGACCTGAGTAAAATCAGTCACATTTTTGGAAGGCACCCAAGTAGTTCTAGCCTCCATATTTTCTTCTCTCCTACTAGGTAAACTGAGAATAAATCACGGTCTTCTATTGTGACATAAAAGAAACAACCTGTTACACTGGGCCTCATGGGTCAGTGCTTTGATGTCTGTGCCAGTATAAATCTGAGCTAAAATGTATTTTCTAACTACACAGGGAGAACAGTAAAGAATGTGAAGGAGCTCAGAGGATAAGTAGGCTAAAACATGAATAATTGAGATAGGTTTTCAGTAGACACTCCTTTCATCTGCATGACTAAAATGGGTATGGTCTTGATTCTGCTTCCATCACCGTCACTGGCAACACTGCCTTGTCTGCACAGGCAAGAATGGGACTGCACAGATTATCACCTACAGGGCACTCGCAAATCTCTGCTTGAACAGACTGGTGCAAAGACAGCATCTTACGTATTTTCTGGAGCTCTATTTCCCCTGTAACACACCAATGGAGTAAGATGGCAAAAAGACTGAAAGAATACATTCAGGAATTTGTCTAGCAAGCCTTAAGAGGAGTCAGTGAGATTGTGGAGTCACAAAGTTTATCGACAAGCAAATTAAAATGCAAAATATGGGGGAGTCATACTTCAATGTCATTACAAGAAGTCCAGTGAATATCAATCTAAATTAATTTTGGCCTCTTTAATCAATCATCTCTTTATGAAATACAAATAAAGCCACATCAGTATGACATGTTATTAAGGA
The DNA here is from genome assembly GCF_000700745.2 of Antrostomus carolinensis. Taxonomy (NCBI): domain Eukaryota; kingdom Metazoa; phylum Chordata; class Aves; order Caprimulgiformes; family Caprimulgidae; genus Antrostomus; species Antrostomus carolinensis. The sequence continues at coordinate 37,520 of NW_010318920.1, read as the reverse complement.
AGAAAAGAGATGTGCCCTAAACTTCTGGTGACAATTTACATAAATGTCATTTGAGGCAGCAAGGTTAGACCTCAGGGAGAACATTATAATATTCTAAAGAGCATCAGCAACTTCACTGTGTACAAACCATGAAACAGGGTGCCCAGGAACTGGAGGGTGCTGGAGAAGTGAGAGAGAAGAAAGTTAATTTGGCATCTCTGTAAATCTGAAGAGAGTTTACATAGCATAGAAGGAGTGTAAACAAGTCATCAAAAGAAAATGTCCTGAAAGAAGAATATTTAGTGCCATTTTTTAAAAAGAACTATGATCCTTAACTCATCCAAAAAGTTCTATTTTAGTAAAAGATCTGTGTAACTAAGGTACCTGGTTATTGTATTTATTATATTACACTATTACTGTTACAGTATTTGTACTACTGTAACCCTCAAGTCACCAGACGAAAGTGGGACCCTGTAAGGCCACACGTTTGCTATAGAGGAGAGTCACACTGGGGACTTTATATTCTGAAGAGTGGAGAAACGTAAGGAGACCGATTTCCCAGGGATATATTGAACATGGCTGGTTAAACCACGATTAAAGCTCAGGAAATGCCGTTCACAGCCAGTGCCCTAGTCAGTACACAACCCGGCTCTTGCACCCTATATGCCTTTGATATACACCATGGGCATTCTTCACAAAAAGGTCATCGGATCACACTGCAATCTTAGTTGTAGCCAATTTCTCTCATCAGGTCTCTAACATGTGCTTTGCTTTCCTTCCCTCCAGCCTGTTTATCATTTATTCCCATTCTCCTATATAAAAAATGAACAAAGACACTTTCTAAAGGCCATTTCACAGCTTTAGGAACCTGTATTCAGGAGAGTAATGTGTGATCTAAGGCAAGCTGAGAAGCATTATTTTCCTATCACCACCCCACAGATGATGGGGAGTGACAGATTACATGTCAGTCACAGCACACTAGGCAAAGGGCCAGCCTGCCAGTAGTTCTGTCCTTTCTGGCTCCAGCCAAAGCATTGCTGAGAATGAAAGAATGGTTTATAAATATCTCACACTGAAGTCAGTCTATCATAGAGGCTGCAGATCAGCCTCGTCTTTATTCAGGCTGTTCAAGATGATGTCTGTATGTTCATGTACGTGCAGGTGTTACATACACAGCCTGTAAGGATCATGTCCCAGAGCTATCCCCTTCCTAGCTGTCACCTTTCTTTGCAAGAAAAATAAAACCTACTGCAGGCACATTTAACTTCATTCCCTTCACTCCTTTTTAACTTCCCTCTCATTTGCAAGATTCCACATGAATTTGTACTTTCTTAGAAAGACTTTAAAAAAAAAAAAATTTTCAAGTATCTGTCTTTTCCCTGAAAATCTGACAATGAAAAAAGAACAATATCTTATTAGCAACCATGTTAACAGATCTGCCACAGAAAGTGTAATATGGAGAGCAGGTATTCAGTAACAGAAGTGAGCAAAACCTTCTGCCAAAATTGAAATGAATCAGTCTAGAGGCATCACAAATGAGTCATTAATCTCTAACCCTTCCCTGAATGTTCACACACAAAACCTGTATGGATTTTCAAGACTTGCTGCTTATACTATGAAATTAAATCTATCTGAATCAAAGTATAAGTGTCCTCAGCCTGCTGAGAACATTTTTTAGCAGTCCTAGATGCAGAGCAGGCACATGACATTTTTATGCAGTCTTCCTAACACTTGACCTATGGGCAGACCCCAGAAGATCCCCACCTGCCCAGGATTTTGTGAAGCCCCAGCCTCTCTGTCCTGTAATTGAACACAGCTACCAAAAAGTGTCTCCTTTGCCAAGTAAGTGACAGGAAAGACTGGTATGGAGCCAGCTGCGACGGACCTGCAGCAGGACTCCCTGTTCTAGATGACTCCTGAATTGCTGTGGTGTGGTGGCTTTGCACGAAGGGACTGGGAAGAGGGACTGACTTTCTAATGTATATCTCTACCTCGTTTATTTTTAAATAACTTATCTGAAATTAACTTTCTGCATTATCATTAAACTTGTTCTTGGTGCTGCCAATAGGAGGGAAGATGAATAAGGCTATTTGTTTCAGAAGAGGAGTCCTAAGCTACAATAAAATTTTACTGCCAAAAGCGAAAACAGAACAGATTGGAACAGAAGCTGTGCCCACAGAAGATTTTTTTTAAATTATCATTAAATATCATTTATCCTGTTTTAATCTTATGCACAGAGTATCGTTACTCCTGATGTATTGACCAAGAATAAAAACAGACAAGTCACTCAGCAGCTGAAGGTGTAAGATGAAGACTAATGAATTACACATATGTTTTGGACATACCTTAAATCAAGACAGTATGGGTCTAAATAAGGACTCACACCTGCTGAAATCATACCACCTGAAATTTTCAGCCATGTACCTTCTGTCCATTCTGCATCATTCTCACATGTAAGAGCAATAACTGCCTAGCACATCAATTATTGTAAATAAAGAGAATTGCACTACAGCTCATCTATGATACTGCATACATTGTTTGTGGACTTATTCCTTTAGGAGAGGAAGGTGGGGAGAAGAGGAAGATAGATAGATAGATAGATAGATAGATAGATAGATAGATAGATAGATAGATAAACAGGCAGAAAGATAGATAGGTAAGATAGAGCATGCTTGTTCTACCATCTACACCCATATAAATCACTGAAACAGACACTGCTTTTTGCTAAGGTATTCAAACCATGGCTGCTGTGTAATGGAGTGGTACATAAGTTAGCTTCCTTACAGGATTAATATATCCTTTGGAAAAACTCTGCTCTACAATTAAAGGCTTCTTCTCATATCTGACATACAGGCTCTTATAGCTACCTGGGTATCTTAATACAGCAGTAATACCTGCTTATTAAATATAGCTCAGGTGGAAAATGCATTGGGCTCTACTTCAGTTTCTGCATCTGTGTGTCTGTGGTGTTTTTCCATTAAATGTGGGTCTGGTTCTGAAAATACTTCCTGCCTACCAAAAGTAGTGCACAGACACAAACAGAACAGTTCTCTTCACTACACACTGCCTTCACTGTTTCCTGTTTTCTGACTGTGTAGGGTAAAGGTGAACTCCTGGAAAGCACCAGAAAGATGGTGACACGCAGTTCTTTGTGCAACAGCTGAAAGTAGAGCTGTCTTAAAAGAGAGCCTAAGCGTTATTCATTGATCATGTCCGTTATTGTCTACACAAATAGAAGCAGTTGAATGCAAAAGTCCTCCACTTTGGGAAAATGAGGATCGCGCTGCCAATTTAAGACCAGATTGCACATGGCTGGACAGCAAACTAAAGAGGGAGGAATGGGAAGTGCTCTGCTCAAAGGGAGCAGGATACTGTATGAGTTTTGTGGTTGATCCTCTTCTAGGGGGTCTTCAAAGCAATTAAAAGACCAGGTAAGCTTTCACTTATGAAGAATCATCTGCAGCTAAAGAAAATTGGCATAGTTCATCAACTTAGTTCTTGAACAGTGAGACACTGATTTACATGGATGAGCATATGGCCTGACAGTTACACTGAAGTCATTGACAGGAAAACCAGAAACTCTGTTAACAAGGATAACTAAGTCTCAGAAATCTAGGCCTGAACTTAATCAGCAGCAGAATTTTAAAGCTTCTGTGCCCTGAGGTGTTTGTATCGTGTGTAATACTATTACAACAATCAGTTACAAATGAAATGATTTGATTAGGTTATTTATTGCTCTTGTGGACATTTTTCTACCACTGCGACCCTGGCCAGAGGAGGTATTTATGAAGTTTGGCTGCGATCCTTCATTGTGAAGACTGAAAATTTAATGAAAATTCTGATCTTTTAGCAATAACTATTATTGGACCATCTCAGACAAGAAACCTGCTATTTTCCCTGAACCTTGACACAAGATGAATCCTGCAGGTTGTTAAGTGCAGCTAAAATCACAGCAGGCATTTATTGCAACGAATCCAGAATAATTCTGTTTTACTCTGCTTCTTCATCCCTTTCAACGGCGGGAGGTCAGTACCAGTCCTACCATGAACCAGCAGTTGCAGAGGATGAACTTGGCTTCCAGAAGGAAGATGGGTCTTTTGTAGAAATCATTGAGAGTCAGGAGCCACAGCACTTTTGATAAGCCCACCAGGGGCATAGCAACCTCATTTGGAGGCTAAATACTTTTCAAAATCTGCCTTTAATGTTTTAGACTCCCTTAAACCTACAACATAAAGGATCATACTATCAAAGATTAAAACAAATATCTTTCGTCTTAGTGCCCTCTGAGTGAAGCTATTCTTAGAGGAAGTATAAAGAATGGAAAAGAAATAAAAGCTGTACCACTTATCTCTTTAGCATATAGGAATAGCAGTGCTAAGCTAATACAAATACTGCTTAGCCAGATCCTGTTTTGATATTCCAGTGGTGCATATAGTTCTAAAACAATATCTTTAATATTGAATTCCCTAAATAATTATTCACTGTAAAAGATATTCAGTCCATAGATTTCTTTTTTCCCTTTCACTTTTCAGGGACTGAATCTGGAAGTCCTTATTTAGGTAAAATACTGCAGAAATCCACAGGGCTTACCTGAGTTAAGAGCTCAGGAACTAGTCCTGCATATGCACATAAATTGCTTTGGGAACTGAAAGATTGTAACGTAACAAAAAAAGAGTCCATAATGCATGCAGGCTTCTGACAGATTTTGCAAACATCAAGGAATATGACACCTACCCTTAATATGTTTCTGCTCTGATTATGAATCCCCAGCTGCACCGAGTCCATCTTTGCATATGCCAGATGAATCATTTTTCCAACCTGAGCTGTCTGGTTATTTCTTTGAGCGGATGAAGAACTTGTTAAAAATGAAATACAGAGTAATAGGTACTTATAATTTAAATGAATCACTGCATGCAAAGTAATTTCTTTAAACTATCTGCCAGGTAAATCTTGAATCACCAGCATGACACATCTGAAATTTTAAAAATTTGAACATATATTATTTAAATACCAGTAGCATTAATTGACATTCAACAGATTACAATTCATTGTTTAAGGGAAAAATCCCAAGCTGCCTGTGCAATAAAAAATTCCAAAGTCAAGGGAAGTTATACCTGCAGATGGAGAACAGGTTACAAATCTTCCGTTCTTCTCTGTTAGAAAGGCTAACCTAATGTTTATCTTCATCAAATTGCAAGGAAGAACATTCACACTTTGTATGATGGAGGAAAATGTTATCTACCTCATTATCTAGAGATCTTCTACGGGGCAAGCTACAAAAGGCTTAGGAAGGTAAGATATGCAGTTGCCCAGAGATTCAAGATTATATGTATGTGTGCTGTTTGCAGAAGCTGTAAAAGCACACACCATTTGCCTTTCTTGGCTTCTTCTGAAGCTGTGTCAATGCTATGTGATTCTGAAAACATCTCTAAATGTAGTCTGACATAGTTGGAATTGGTCAAAATCTTTAATTTTCACTATATACAGTTAAGATTCTGACATAAAAGTTTTCCCTTTAAGAACACTACATACTTTTAGGAATACACGTATCTAAGTAAGAACACAGGAGGATGGATGAGGCAGGAGGTGCATAGGAAAGGATGTGAGGTGGGGAGATTGTCTCCTACTGTTCTGGGAGATTTTCTGCAATGTTATTTTTCAATCAAATTTTCATCAAACCTAGCACTAAAATTCAGGCATGTTTTCTATGTAACTTCTCATGCAGACATTACTTATTTCAAAAGGTTAAGAGCTCTCACTGATTTAGTTTATAAGCATCACTAAAATTGAAACAATAATGAAGAAAAAGAAAAATGCAATGTGTTCAATACAACAGAGTTTTAGAACTCTGTATTTCCTTTTATCAGACCTAAAGCAAAGCTATGCTATGCTATACTACTCTATTTCGTTTGCATCACTGGGAAATCAGAGTGGATTTTTAAAGTGCATTAAGTGACAGGACCAGGTCACATGAGGACTGATGCTAAATTGAAGAAAATTGAGAAATCTGTTCTTTAACTGTAGTTTTCTGTTACATTTGAACTTATTTTTCCCATGGTGATTTTGAAAGCTTTGCCTCACACTAAAAATAATTAGCCTAATACTCAGTAAAGCATTTGAAATCAATGAAGTTAAGCAGGTATGCAACAGGTGTAATTAGCATCTCCTATCTGAACAAATTTTGGAATTATTTGGGTTGCTTTATGTCAAGGGGTAGTATCTCATTGACTTCAATGAGCTTTTAGTGAAGCTCTAAAATTCTCTGCCTCACTTGATTTTCTATTTCAACAATGAGGACAAAACAAGATGGTTCCAATGAATTAAATGGAGCTACACTTGTAGAGAATCAAGGTAGAATCAGAACTGGAATTACTGAAATTACGTTTTTGGCAATGCCAGTGTAAGAGAGTTCAAAATCAGATTCCTACTATGGTCATTCCGGGAAAGCATTTCCTTTAGTTTATCTTAGTAGAAGTTTTTAATAGAACAAAGGTACTTTACAGGCAACATTCATCTTACCAAAACCAACTGGATTTACAATTTCTTTTTATTACCACTAAAGGAATACTAATTCAACTTTCGGGTGCCATGAAACAACAATATTCTTATTTTTATAGCCCTACACATGTAGAATAGCTCAGGCTTTCTTAGAATAGAAACATAGAATCATAGAATGGTTTGGGTTGGAAGGGACCTTAAAGATCATGTAGTTCAAACCCCCCTGCCATGAGCAGGGGGTTCTTCTATTACATAGCGCCCAAAATGGCATTATACTTGGTAAATGTTGCTGACAGTCAGGATTTGTCTTTCTGTTTTCTTGTTTCTAAGCACCAGTACTTTTGTTCAGTATTAGGCCAATTCTGCAGGTTAAGCAAAACACATTTTCAATGTATTTCATACAAAACGCTGTTGCTGATTTATTCAGCTTTCTCAGGCCCAATTACAATTCTCAGAAACGCTGTAATGTAACAGGTGGAGTCACTTCAACACAGAACACTAATGATATTTAGACGTTTGTACAGTTTACTGCTTGACTTTGTTTACACTCAATGCCCATTTTTCTGTTGACATGGGTAGCCTTTAAACCAACCCTTTAAAGACTACACTAACTCAGTCACTGTGTAAAATGCCAGCTAAGTCAGTTCAGCTATGACCCTTTGCTGGAATAAGCTATTAAACTAAGTTTTATGGGGAAATAATATTCACATTATAAATAACCTGCTGCAAAACCAACATTATTAGAACAAAAGAAAACAAACTAGCAAATCAGAAAATGCCAAGTTGGAGGCTGGATTACATGTTGAGTAGGCAGAGCCTTCTATCTTGTCCCAGAAGACAGGAAACGTGTTTAGAAATGAAAGTCGCTGAAGTGGTTTGCACTTTGCAAGACACTGGGTTGCAGGGCTTGTGAAAGCCTGACTGGGAAATCAACATGTATGTGTATACAGTTCCTGGACAGCCTGGACTCCCAGAATCTCCTCTGCCAGAGTAATACAAGTGTCACCTTAGCAGGAAGGTTTTGGGATCCATCTGGAGCATGTCCACTCTCTAATATTTTCATCTACAGATCACAGAATATTTTGCAGTTTTGCCTGGATGATTAAAGTGCCATGAGGAAGAGAACATAGGCAAATCAGAATGTGCTGTTAAGGTCATCTGTCAGGAAGGTGTCATCAAAGAAATTGCCACACTAAACCTGTTTGTGGGCAGTTCAGAGCTTGCTGTCCCTTTGCAAAGGATCGTTAAGCCTGATTGTGTCTTCAGAGGTGATTTTACAATGGAGGAATATCACTGATGAGGAGGAAAATGATTAAATGCAGGGCAGCTGATGAGAGCGGGACCTGATGAAAATGGTATTTCTGCCAGTTCCTGTATTTGACACGTTTGTTAAAACAGAATTACAGGAGTGAATCCTACTCTTTTGTAAGCTCCATTTGATTGGTACAATTTGTATTTAACATCTGCCTTTGATTTCCTGGCTTTATAAAGTTACTCCCATGGCTCCTATTATCTAGCCCAGGCATACCACTAAGCTCAAACTGGCAAGGAGGGAAGGGCACGATTGAGGCTAACAGCAGAAAGCCTTGACAAGTACAAACTACCCAATCTTCAAACAAAGAAAACAACTGACAATCTTTTATACATGTTTACATGTATATTTTGCCATTAAGCATGGTACAAAGTTTGTCACAAGAAACAAAAGTGTATGAGCAATGTGCCACTGCTTTATTTTAAAGTGTGTGCTTGGGAGAAGCTGCTGGGAGACAAGAGGAGAATGTCATTGCTGAGAAATGGTTGGCTTTGTTCACAGCTGTGTAATTTCCAAGCTGATAGATTGTCTACACACAGACAGAACAAATAAGTGTTGTCCTGAAAGCCTGAACTTGGTTTGCCTTTAGAATTTTTTTTTTCAAGTTGGCAATAAACATATTCCATCAGTGTAGAAATGCCAGAAGGCAAATGTAACTTCCCATAGCTAATGCACAGCCCCCATAAAATCACTTATGTCTATTATTCTTACTCAGGAAACAGTTTCTTCAGTGGTATTAATAAAATTGACAACTAAAACATTTCCTCAAGTGGCAAAGGGGGATATTTTTGAATATAACTTTTAGTTAATATATTCTTCTGTTGTAGTTTATCCTTAAAAATAAAAATGAAATTAACATACCTATCTGCTACACTGAATAAGTTATACAAACAGGCCATGGACTCAAATAGGTTCTTGAGCATTACTAAGCTACACATAAATGAGAAAGTATTGCTCTTTTTAAGGTGAGCACCATTATTCTTAGGGACCTGCTGCAATACTCTGAATGCTTCAGCTTGTACTAGCTATAGGTATGAGACAGTGACTGAAACCAGTGTCGGGTGGGAAGAACGTGGGGGCATTGTAAAGTTTAAAAAGTGACAAGATAGCAAATTACAACAGAAAAAGCAGTGAAGGCCTGCAGAAAAAGTGTTCCACCCCCCACCTTATTTCTGTATATAACAGCAAGTCCTGGTATCAGTAACAACACAAGCACAGCCTCAGGTAGTTCACCTTGAGATACAGTGACTGAAGGGAGGTACTGGCCAGGTGCCACTCCCTGCTCCTGCACATCTGCACACATCAGTGCTTCCATCAGAGTGACTAAATCTAGAACAACTCCACTGGCCCTATTTCTAATTAAACTTTTATTTTTATGGATGTTACGGATGTCAATGAAAGCAGGAGGTGGTCCACTGTACATCATTTTCCACACAGCCTGTTCACACTTTGTATAGAATTTTGATAATCTATAAAATCTTCTTTGTAGTTTTTGTTCTGAGCTTATTTATAATACATAATAAATACATAATAAATGAAATAACAAATTCATTTCAAAAATGAAATCTAAAAAGTTTATGTATTGCTCTATCATAATTTTATATGTCCACTAGTTTGGTGACCTAATCTTCCAGAACTCTTTAAGCAGGCACAAAAAAATATAGTTAATGAAGTTTTAAACCTTGTCAGTTTAAAAGCATATTGCAATTGCATATACTTAGTGGGGAAAATGCTAAATTACATGTAAGCTGATGCCACTCTGTCTAAATTTTTTTAATTAATGGCAAAATAAATGTACCAAAAGATCAAGAAGATTCTAAAAATGTTAAACTGTCAACTTTCCACCTCCCTTCACTAGTCTTGATAGAGAAAAAAAAATAAGAAATTTTGATTCTTTGCGCTTAATAATATTCTCTTTCTTTTAAGAAACAGGCTTTTGTGAAAAAATAATCTATGTATCAGCCAATATACTTTGTTATTCCAGAAGAATTTCCAGTAAGAGTTTAAACTTTGTGTTTCCTTTTACATATTTTTTTTTTCTAAGAAAAAAATGAGTTACTGATGCTGACACTAATAAAGTCCATTGTTTAAATACTCTGCTAAGTGTTTCAGTGTGCCTGTTGATCAAGGAAAGAATTTGGCCAGCCATCAGTAGGTTAACCAATTAATATGCACAAAGCAACAAATGTGACAGCAGGTACTTACACTCAGCTGTAATTATATCACTTGTGATGTAATATTGCTGGAATTCTGTGCCCTAATTGCATACGTTGGGGATTTGGCAGGTCAGATTCTCAGTGGAAGAGAAATTAGTGTCATGGAATATGAGGGATACTCTTAAAGCAGTTTGTTATTTTAGTTCTGTAAGCAGTAATCTGGGAAACAAGAGTTGTTCCAAATGACAATGGTTGCTCACGTAATTCAGCAACCTTGTCCTATGTGCCTATGACTGTATCTAGGGCTTGGCTCTGCCTCAAGTGCTGGTTCTAGTCTGAGTGATGAAGAAAACAAATTCCTGGGCTGCCCCCTAGTACTTCCTCCACAAAAATCTCTCAAGCAAAAGCCATGAAATGTTTCTTCACAAGCTACACATCATTTCTATGCTATCAAAGTAAGCTGTAGGCAATTGCCTCTTCTTCCTGCTTTGGGTGACTTCTGCTAAAAATAATACAAATTTCCTTCCTCTTAGTACAGAAAGGATGGCCAGGTCAAAGGATTGAGTAATCCTTACTAAGACTGAAGAACCATCTTTCTTAGAAGAAATTCTACGATAAATTCTCTCTGTGAAGCCCTGTATTTCCATCTCCTCCCTACTATGTAAAGGATAAAGATGTACAATCTGTTCCTCTCTACCACTCCCTTAGGCTAATGCAGGTGAAGGGAGAGCTTGGAGTGGTTTGTGAAAATGGATGATGTAAGACTGAAAGAAGCAGGTCAGATGGGATGAAACATGAATGAATAAAAGAGACAAAGGAAGACAGGTGATGTACATGAGGGTAATGTCTATATTATATTCCTCTTAAAAGGACTTCATAATGCTCTGTGCCTCCTAGAAAGTCTCAACAGCCTTTTGCTATCAGCCAATTGTGCCATGGTTTGGGAACTAATTTGAGAAAAAATGTCACTCTGCAGCCTTTCAAAGAGAGTTCATTTATTCATATTGGCAATGTAACTAATGAAATAAGAAATGAGAGACAGCATTGGCACTAGCACAGTTCTAATTCTGATTGATTGTTCATTCTTCAGAAGGGATTGATTCATTTTATTCCATCATGATGCTCACCACCATTTTACTTCCCTGAAAATGGAGGTGTGAAGGGTCTAAGTATCACCCATCAGAAATAAAGCAATTAGCATCTCCTACACAGGACTATTAATCTCACGGCTACAATATTCAAGCCCAAAGCAATTTACTAAGATGATGTATCTCTATTTAAATCTAAAAAAAGAGAAATCATAACTCTGTATCAATCAGGCGACTTGTAGGGGTGTGGTTATTATGAAATACACATATATATGGGGAGCACTCAGCTTTTATACAGCAAAATGCCCAAGGATATAATTGTCTCATGATAATCACATCCCATGCTGGGTTTTATTGCTTATAATTCTCACTTTCTTATTAGAAAGACCATCTTTCATTAAGTTTTTTATATTACCATCTAGCATAGACAGTAACTGAACCTTATCTCCTGTATTCAAAGTAATTATTAGAGAGTTCAATTGTTGGTTTAGAAATCAATTATTTAAGAAAAATCTCTGATTTTAGTGCTTCTCTAAAAGGCCTGCTTTTTATGATGTGCACACATTTTGTTTGCACAGCAAAGTGAACTCCCCAAATCCATCTGTCAAATGTGTGTGCTATGCAAATACATTTATGGAAGTAAACAGGAATGTGTCTGAAAATTATTATTATAACCAAAACCTAATAGTTAACAACATACAAACAATTTCTAAAATGTCTTCTTGTTGTGGCATGTGTTGGGGAATAAGTTTTGTTCAAAACAATCACCACCTTTAATGTCATTCACACTGAAGAAATGCAGACGGGCTGTGACCATGACATCTGGGGATCTGAAAATGACAGACTAGATCCCGAACTCAGCTTTGGTTATGTGATGTAATGGCACTATTTTCCATGCAAGTAGCATTACAACTCAAAATCCTATAGGTGGTAGCGGGGAAGACTGTTTCATCCTTTGTTACTCTTTTGTATTTTAGGGCACTCCCTGTTTATTAATATTGATCTGGAAATAGTCTTCCTGAACCTGACATAGCTGATATGTTCGTAAATAGTTCTGACCTGGTATAAGAAACACAAAATCATAACAAAAATAATTAAGCACTGCAACAGGAGTCAAATAAGGCTGTGGGAGTCTCCAAATGTGGAAGTTAAGATAGTCCTGGTCTGAATTCAGAGGTTGGAGCAGAAGCCTCCTGTGATCCCTCCCAACCAGATTCTTTCCATGATTCTGTGCAATGTTGATGAAGTACCACAAAGAGTGACTCTAGAAAGGGATTCCCAGTTCTGTGGACCATGGGACTTTGGCTGTTAACTCTGCCTTCAGCATTTTTCAGAAAGAGAGGATACAAACCAAATAAGTAATAACTTATCCACCCCTAAAGCAGAAAAAGCTGACAAAGAATAAATAAATGAACAGTAAAAGCTCCAGGGTTACAATCCTGAGAGATGTACTGTTTGAACTACATTCAGTTTTCTGCGAGCTGAAAGATTAAGAGAATATGATAAAACTGTAGGGTTTTACTATGTTTATAGTTCTTTTGTATGTAAAAGAACCAGCTCAATGCCAGGCAAATTCCAACTGGTATTTTGCACAAACCCCCCAGCAGAAAAAAAGTTTCATTGCATAGGCTTGCTGGTACAAACTGTCCTTGAGAAGAAGGCATTTTTGAGGCATTCCAGTGAACACTGCAGTTCAAATACTATATTCTAGCTGCAGTAATACCAGCCTGTATTAGACAGATGGGAGGAACACACAGATCTGGTATTTGTTTTGCTTTGAGAGGTGACACTGCCACTGGCCAAAACAGAAACTCTAGACTAAGATCATTTTGCAGGGTGCAAAATCAAAATCTTGAATCTAAATCCAAATGTAAGATTTCTTTTTCACTTACCACTTGGGTTCACTACATCACCTGTTGCTTACACAGCACATTACTACTCTTCATCTACAACACTCAAAATGAGGTTGAGAATAAGATCATTTGCTGGTGACCTGCATTTCACTGAGAGTCTGAGTCAAGAACCTGTATCCAAATGCCTGAAACAAACAAAAACCTGGATATGGCCTTTGTTTTTAGATTAGAGTTGTTTAGAAACATAACCAAAATGGGGAGATTTTTTTTTAAGTTTGCTTCTTTGTTGGGCTTTTAGTTACTCAAACCAATTATGACAGTTCTGACTGATGATGGTGATGTTGATGCCTAGATCTACACGCTGCAAATTAACTCAGCCAGTCCCTATCAGGCTACAGTATTAATTGAGGCAGAACTGCATGAAGGAAATGTGTTCTGCTTACATTTAGCATTTACTCATCAGAGCTGTGACAAGAATGGCATTTTCATTTTTCTAAAGAATTTGTAATTTCAAAACTGTTTTCATGCCCATCAGGAAGCAAATCCTATAACTTCAAAATTCTCCATGAAAGAAGATTCCAACCAGAACAAATCAAAATACTGTCTCAGGCCAGCTACTGACAGATTTTATTTTGACAAAAATCAAAATGCTTCATTTGGTTGCAACTGTACTTTAGTGTAGAATACAAAACAGTAAGACATTTGAAACGAAGATCTAATTTGAAAGGAAAAATAAAAATATTTTGCCAGAAAATATAAAAGGCAAGTCAAAAAGTGCTTCACCAGCACATGCCTCTATTATTCCCAAAATAAAAATTCAACAAAATTAACAATCTTTCAAAGCATTTAGGTCTTATAAAAATGTACTTCCCAATAAAATTTCAAACATATTTTCAATAAGCACTTAAAAAAAAACCTCAGGGGAGATTTTCTGATCAGTTCCTGATACACCTCCTCTCAGAAATCAGAGACAAAAGGCCCTTTCAGCCATCGCTTGCAGCTGAGGGTACTGTACTGCCACAGTCGGTTGCATCCTAAATGTCTTCTGACATAACCACGGGTAAGATTAGGAGAGACAGGACAGATGATTAGAGCCAGCCCTGATGAAAGCTAACTGACTCAGAAGGCTTCCAACCACTTCCCGCTGTGAAGGCATGTTCTGGCTGACACCTCCCAGCCCCGTGCAGGACAGGGAACGTCACTGCTCCCAAAGGCATTTGAAGGAACAATCCCATTACCACCTTCTGTGTGGCAGGGAGAAAAGTTTCCTTTCACCTAACTTTATTTGGCCTATGAGGAATAAAAGATGCCTGAAGTCTCTTGAGTAAGATCTTGGTACGAATATTCTTAGGAAAATCAGTGATTTTGGAATTATATGTGTAATTACTTGAGTTCAGCTACTGCTTGAGTAATTATGTGAGTACAGCATTTCTTCTTCTTCAAACTGTTGTACCCTAACACAAAACTATGCTACCAGCCTTTTGCCCTTCTGTCCCTTGAAATATGATTCCTTTGTTCCTAATGCAATGAAACATATTTGGAAAGGAATATATTACCATTTAGTAGGTCAGTTTTTAATACAGTCTCCAATGTAAACTGGGAAATGCTCCAATGAGCTCCATGAGTTTACACAAGTAATCTGCTCATACCTTTGCATTCCTAATTAGTGCACAGGACTAAAATGCTGAGGCTCTTAGAAGTTAATATTTATTTGTACAAAGATACAGTACTGCTAGATCCATATTTCATAGACTTCTGCAAGCAGATGTAATTCAAGAGAGGTACTACAGACAATGAAAGTATACTCCTACACAATAAAAAATGGTTTAATTTTGCAGACACTTCTAAAGTGTACACTCAAGGAACCTGACAAAAAATAAGAGTATTCATCAAGCTACTTATTATTCTTTACATTTAACAGCCACACTGGAACTGTTTTCATCTTATTTTAAGAAAAGTAATTTCTCATTGACCTTAGATTTGTGAAAATTAGGTAGAATTAGGTACAGTATGTCAAACAGGAACACCTGTTTAGTAACATAAACATATTTAAATATCAACCTTTCCCTCTGATTGGTTTTTGTAGAAGCAACTGCTGATTAGAAACAGAAATTGTAAACCATGACCTTCCATGATAGGAGCTAACATGTAGTGACATTAAATTCTGTTACTGAATCATCTCATTAAGTAAAAAGGGCAGTTTTCAAAACCTATTTTTTTTTATTTTTGCAAATCAACATGACTTGCACTGTTGTTAAGAAATCTTGAAAGCAAAATCTCTGGCCTGTATCCATGCTTGCACAAAGCACTACAGCCAACACATATATTACGAATAGAGATATTTTGAATAAGCAGTAGTTGGTTTGTGCCAAACCTCTCTCCATTGAGTTAGAAAAGATATTCTTCAGAATATAGGTAGGATTGTTAGTCTAAATAGCAATTGATAAAACAGTCTGGTTTTTTGTTGAACATTTATTAAAGCAAACATATGCACCAGCATCACAACTGATCAAATCCTTATATTTTCTAATAAATTCTTTGTTGGTGTTAAAGTTTAAATTTGGAGCAAGTGCAGATGCAAAGAAATGACAGATTTTGGGATTTTTTTGAAACCATAATCTTGTCCCAACAGATTATCAAATGATCAAAGCAATAAAGGAATGAATTGGGGTTTAAACTTTTATGAAAAAGCAGTCATATTGTAGGATCAGACTTTTTAATAGACTGCAGGCATTAAACAGATCTTGTATTAGGCTTTGAAATTAATGGGTCACTGTATAACATTCCAGTCTTCATAGATTGATAAGATTAATGCTTGCTTATATAGCAAATTCAATGGTTCAGTTAATTTCATATGAATGTTTAAAGTTAAATTGCTTTTGGATTAAGTATAAACTCATTATTCATTTTAATGTCTGAAAGAACTTTCATTTTTCTTTCATTTTATTTAATCAAGTGCATCATCATTAAGTAAAGGCTATGAACTTAGATAGCTGAGAAATAAGGAAGTTTATTAATTTAGTTTTAAAAAGATCTATTTGTTAAACTTTAATTCAATGACCATTTTAGGTTCAATAAGAAGTTAGGAAAAATAGTGACTGCAACTCATTCGGTTTTCCTGTAATAACATTAGAGGGAAAGGGCGCTTTGGGGCAATATGTTTGCAGCATTAATCCCTCTGAGAATTTGGAAGGTAAATTTTGTTGTTAAGCACACTCTTGTATTCACATCTTTCTTTTGCATTTCGAAAGACTGATCCTCCATTGTAACTCAGCAAGACTTTTGATAACACTTGGCTCACAATGCATATAAATGAATTGATTTCAGTGAATGTACATCAGTTTACACCAGGTAAGACTCTGACTCTGCATTGCCCACTGATGTTCTGGGGTACACTGAGCTGATAAAGGGTTTTTCCTTAATACTGTATTAAACTTCAGAAATCTGAATGACAAGCAAAAACTACAGTACACTTTCAAACGGGAGAAGGCGTATTAACTTACTTATCAACAGAAGCCATACATCAGTTTCTGCTGCCATTCCATGCAGAGTGCACTCTATTACCATACACATTCACTTTCATCATAGAATTAGAAACTGTGCACTAATTACAAGTTCCAGAATAAATATCTCTTTAAAAACACTCACACATCCTCTTATTATGTAAACCTTAATACATTTGATGAGGAGCATGGCTAAGGGACCACAAAACCCCTCTCTGGGATTTACCTGGGACTATCAGAGTTTAAGAGTGTTAGCTAATGAATTATTCAAAATGAATTAATAGCTTGGGAGAGTCCTTCACCTGTCTGACACAACTTCATTTTCCTTAGATAAGCTTTCTCAGCAGAGCCAGACACTGGCAAACAACTTTGTTTTTCCTTTTGAGTGTGTGTGCGACAATTTGCACTACAGACAACAAAAAATATATTTCCTTGCAGAATAATAATGACTTCACCTACCTGAAATGTAATTTAAAGACGGACCTCTGAACACCTTGCAGTGGAGGTGCTATTACTACCATTGCAGATGATAACCTGACCATGTCCAAAACCGAGCACAGAAGCAAGACCCAGGACAAAACCCAGGCTGCTGTGACCAACTGAGTGCTCTGCTCTTTAGGTAACGTTGCTCATTCTCTCAGAAACGAAACACAATTTTCCATAAAGCTATGAGATAACATTTTAAGCTACTTTTTCCTGTTCATTGTATATAAAAAAGCATTTTTTAATGAGAAGGCATACGATACTTGTATCATATTTGTCAGTTCTTTTCCCTGAATAATATCTTATTCATGAGCTGAAGAACAACTTGCCTGTCATAGTACTGCTGTCTTTTATTTATTTATGGATTTATTTAATTAACAAAAGGAACCCAGTTTTCTTCATAAATGACTTTGCATGGTGTGTCTAATGCCAGTATCTCATAGTTTGCAAATGGTGTGAATGTGTGCAAAGACACATACGCACCCATGAAAATTGTAGAACCATGACTTAGTTTGTGATTTATTCTAAGCTGTTAAGCACTTCTAAATAAAACCACTAGATTATAATGCTTTTTACAATGTATGAATTACTGTTAATCATGCAATAACAAAATAAAATCAAATCAGGTCTATGTCCTCTTGCTGGATGTTCCTTTACATAAGAAAGCAGAAAACAATTCCCAGAGCTTCTAGTAACCTGTCACTAAACCCAGACATTTCCAACTATATAATGACTTTGACTCCATGCTGAGTCAGGGACAAATAAAATTAAGATTCCTCCCCCCTTCACCCCAAATGTCAGCCATGTGGAACACAGGTATGCAAGATCAGTGAGTTTTATAGTGTGATACTCCTCCTGCATATCCTGAGAAGCCACAGGATTTATTGCTGTGCTTTCTCTTCTATCTTACATGATGGGCAGGCAAACTGACCTGCCATCAGTACAGTGTAATTTGTTGCTGCCTTTGGTTTACAGCAAATTACTACTGCCCTGAAGCAAAGGAGAAGCAAGGAGGGAATATGTCTCTGAGGCACATTTCCTTTGAGGCTATTCCAGGGGGATGACAGCTTATGCGCTATCTTTTTTGATCAACAACTATCTTTGAAAATAAATCTGTTCAAGAGTCCCAGGAGGTATGATACAGCCCCTCAATCACTCACAACTCTCGGGGGATCCTCTCACTTCCCTTTCTCCTCCAGGGAAGACCAGCCACAGCTGGGGTTAAAGCAGATGGTAAGATGGGAAAAGAATATGGACTATGGGCTGGAGGTAACAATAATGAAAATAGTAATGTAAGATGGCATAAGTAGTGACGTGGAGGCTGAAATAACAGCAATGTTGTAGAGATCAAAGCAGTGGGGAACTGTTCTTTGTACTATGAATATCTCCCATATTTTTAAAGCAGAGAAGAAATGTAAAAGCAAACTGTATACTATTTTCCCTCAGGCCACCAGCATTAGAGGCACTTGATAAGCCTTGCAAACTCCTACAGAAGGACAGCAGATCACTGGAGTATAGAATATAACATGTACTATCTAAAAAGCTAACATGACAGATACAAGGCAAGGCAAGTATTCAATTTGGGCTATCACAAAAAGAAAGAAAAACAAGAAAAGAATCTTGTGACAGTTCACCAAGGAAATGGCTCTGCTGTATCTGGAAGCATGGCCCTGAACCAGGAGAGTCTGTGTTATGTGCCTGCATGGAGGTATGTGAGACAGCCCTTATCAGGAGCAGTCCTGGGAAAAAGAGATGTTCCCGGGATTTCTGTTATGTTTTTACTTTTGTTCCTCCTTATTCCTGAAGAATAACTCTTAAGGCATTTGCCTTTTATTTCTATCAAGACCAAAAAGAAACTGCATCATTACTCCTGCTTTACTGCCCTCCACTGTTAGACCACAGACCCTGAAGGGCAACATGACACAAGACCAAGCTTTGCCTGTCCCCTGCTTGCAGTTGAGCAAGTAGCACGTTTACTCTTGCAGGGTTGGACTGTAGATCTTGCTAACCCATGCACAAGTGAGAGTTTTCTTGCCTGCATAGGGAATCAACTGAATTTTTAAAAAGCAATTTGCAAAGAAGAATTAGGAGGGAACATGGATGTCTAGAAATGGCACAGGGCAGAGAGTCAGGTCACTTGGTTTGTTTTACTCACACAGTCCTTATTTCTCCGACTACCTTTCCATGCTGTCTGTATTTCCCTCTCTGTCTCATCTAGCTACACTGCAAGCTCTTTGGAGCTGGAACTGCCTCTTCCATAACTCAGCAGGGGCTCTAGGAGAAGAAGGGTTTCATCTTGGTTGTATCCATGGGTAACATCATAGCACAAATAATAATTTTAGAAGCAAGATTACTGAGCAAAGTATTTGCCAAAGATAACAGTGTATATTGTAACAGCAATACATTGCCTGCTTGACAGAGACTGAATATAAATGGATCCTTAGATTATCAGCAAATGAATTGTTTTCATATATTTCCAACAAAATAATCTCTTGTTGGAAAACATCAGTGAAATGGAGCTTTACTTATTTTTATTTCTTATTAAAATTTCTTAGGAATCATTGCTCACTAAAATTTATTACAAAAAACTTCAACTGGTTTATCAAAATTGAATATTTATTTTGACATTAAAGTTTAATTTAAAATATTCTGTATTTTCAGTCACATTATTTCATGACCTGTCAGTAGTAGAAAATTTAACACTATATCCTACATAAAGATATTGAAAACAGCTCCTGCTCTATTATACTGATAAAGAAATCAGCAATGTCTCTGATGATGCTTTTGTTCTTAGCAAATTCTCCCATAAACTGTCATTTCTTTAAGCAGACTATGACATAAAAATAATAAAAAATAAAAAGACAATTTTAAACCTAAACTTCTGAGTCTGAAAGGAACATTACTTTTTGAAGCTGCTATTTAGAATTTTCCTTTTGTAGGAAGTTATTTGTTCCATTTCTGAACAAAATTGAACTTCAAGATGTCCACATTTCCCAAACAGAAATTCTATATTCTGTTCATCTCTGTTTAAAAATTCAGCATGTTACACAGTGCTCTCATTGCTCAGAATAGTGCTATTTAGAATTGTGCTATTTGTGGAATATTTGACAATTATTAACAAAATATCATTTCAGCGAAGCTTATAACTTCAGTTCAAATTCCACTTGATAGTGTTTATGTGCTAGCTGAAGTGTTTTTCATGTGTTACAATGACATCTTCAGATGTCTTGCACTATCTTACAGTTTTCAAATGAGGCAGCTCAAACGGGACTCTTTTTAGTGGCAATTTCATGAAAATCATCTAAAGAAAAAGGTTATTTAGAAGTAAATGGAAGGAGGGACAGCAAGAAAAGTAAATGAGGCAATACATTTCCAGCTAAGTTAAATGTCAGATTAGAATTCAAAGAAGCAATAATGGCAGGCAACTGTTGTCAGATTCAAATGACTGAGAAATGATGTGTCTGATTCTATAGATGCTATAGAAGCTGCCATATTTGGTCAATTCAAAAGCTGAATGGGACAGATTCTCAGTGGATGTAATATTTTAAAGGCCTTACAAGACGTCAAATGGAAGCTGACAATTTACATCCCATTAAGATCTGACTCATGTTATAGTATTTATTTGATAAATAGTGCATATGCAATAGTACATATGCAATATATAACATATATACACAAGCATATCTAATATGTTATATTACTTATATGACCTTCCCTTAGTGTTAAAAGGTGGTCCTATCCTTTCACTATCAAAAATTCTTTTTTTCCCCCAACTAAGCGTTATAGTTTCGAAAACAAAATGCAGACTGTGCATTTGATTCAAATTATGCACGTATCTGTGCTTGTCGTAAGCATGCAAAAAGACACACCCTGCTGTACAAAACACTTGATCTAGCTATGAAATGTTCTCTACTTGCCTTTTTCTTTTGGCAGGCAGAGAGATTCTGGTATTGCAGGATCATCCCCTGAGTAGTGGCATGGAAAAACGTCATCTAACAAATTGCCAAATTGGTGGTGGAACAGCACAGACTTCACGTTTGCCTTCCTCCCTGTAGTGCTTTGACTTTTAGGAACAAATATGCACATTTCCCTGTTGGTCTCTAGCAAAATAAACGAACAATATTTTTTTCTTTACCTTCCCCAGTCCTTTGTGAATTATGGAGTAGTAAGCACATTTTTAAATACAGCTTTGCAGACAGTGAGATACAGCTCTACTCTGTGCAAGACAAATTGAAGCTCACTTATGAAAGTACATCTAAAAATGCCAAGGGAGCAGACTTATCAAAGAGATGACATCAAGTTGTCACTCATTCTTCGTACATGCACCTGTGATTGAGAAAAGTGTTTTCTTTAATATAACTTGATATTTGAAGAGACTATGACAAAATTATGTCCCATCCCTTCATCATTTACATTATGCCTTAGGGGTACAAAGTTGATCTAAGACATTTTGATTTATGCCTATTAGTGAAGCTGTACCCACAGATGATCAAAAGGCTCATTCTGATTCCTATAAAATAGTCAATACCACAGTTAAGGAAACCTATTAGGTATAATTAAATTACAGCTATAAATGACATAAACCTGAGATATTTTATGATAAATATCATCTGATATACCAGCCCTTTTAAAGATTTTGTCCCATCCACCCTCCTTCTAAAGACAGGTCCTAAACTACAGGGCATGAAAAATAATGAACATAAAAAAGGGAAGATACCTTGCTTAGAGACTTACAGCCAACCTATCAACCTCTTGTGCTTTCGTGCTTGACACTGTACAAGCTATGTCATGAAAGGACAAGCATAATGAAAGTACCTTTTGTCTTTATTTCAATCATATGTATCCTTTGCAAATCAAGATGGAATAGAGATGTGCAGAAAGAGAAAACAGAGTTATACACTGCCACTGGAATGTAGGAAAGCTCAAGGCACAATTTACAAAAGTCAGTGGGCTTTTCTATGCAAGCAAAAAACTTTGGATGGGACTGAGGCAAGAAAAGAAAGACAGCACGTACGCTGCAAGAAATGTATGATTTCTCATACTCAACATGTAGAAGACAGGCAGCAGAACATGCATCTAACCATATGCAACAAACTCAGTGGCAAACATTAAGGGTCAAGAGTCAGAAGTATGCACAAATGTGCACATTAGCCAGGAGCAGAGCAAACCCAGTTCTAGTATCCTGAGTGTGTCTGTCTGGAATTACTAGGTTACCTTTACAATTGTAATAAAAGGTAAATAGGTTGCAGACACTCTAAGCAGAAAAAAGATGGGATTAATACACTGTTGTAATTTGTTTCATGAGCAAAGATCTGGAAATTATTTCCACATGGAGAAAATCCTAGTTAACTAGTGACATGAGGGCAGGGAGCAAACATGAGAACTGCAATTATGTTTGACCTATGCTCAGGCTAGTCTGTCGTACTCTCTGGATGATGTAAGCACAACATCCTTGGGCTAGGTGTAAGAAGCTTCCAAAAAAATAAAAACCTAAAATTGTGCTAAATCCTATTACTGAAGGAGTTGATGTTACTCTCACACTTGGCAGGACTTCACTGTAAATACACATAAAACTACTGTATAATCCTTCCTCCTTAGGACCTTTCCACTTCTCAAAGCCTATGACAAGCTTATTGAAGGACAGGCTGTAGTGCAGAGCCAGCTGCCTGTCATGCTGGTATCATTTCCAACCCCATTTTCTTCCAGCAGTCAGTATCCTTCTGTTGGCTCTCATTGCATTCTTTAGGCTGCAACTTTCCTGGGCATAAAATCATCCTCTTGCTCTTGTGTGAGTAGGAGAAGTGATGGAAAACAACTGGGCACATGACTGCTTAAGAGATGCCCGTGCATAGTAACTAGGCTTGCTAGATCAGTGACAGAAGTATATCTAAGTGAAAGGGGGGGACAGAAGCCATATACAGGTATGGAGTGTGAAAAAGTGACCCAAAAGAGGAAACGCATAGCCAGCTTAGAGGGCCTTGGTAAAAAAGAACAGTTTGCAATGTGGCCAGGCATTTTGTAACCATCTGAAACAAGCTACTCCACTTGGGTCCCAATTCAGCAAGGGATTTTGGTGAACATCTAATTGTAATTGTTTTGACTTCAGTGAAAACGCTCATCTGTTCCACATTAGACATCTGCTTAATTTCCTGAACGGACTGAGTCCTACAGAGCTAAACACACAGATATAACAAATGTTAGTTCAGGTGGGGGATTACGCCATTTTAAGACAGATGTTCATAAACCACTGAACACATCGAAGTCAATGGCACTAAAAGAGGGGTGAATTTAACCCTGTTTCTGTGTTTATACATCCTGCTGCATTGTCTTTTCCTTTCCTTCATTTTTGCATTCCACTGCCTCACTTCGCTACAAACTGTATGAGACAGAGACTCCTCAGGGAGCAGCTAGAGATTTGAAATTCACATCACTTTTACCCTTAAGCCTGTCAGATGATCAGATAGCCGAGAAAGTGCTAATAGCTTATGCTCTGGTGAAAGATGTTTTTCTGTACATGATTACCTTTTTATTTTGTTCCCCTTATCCCTGATTGTCAGCATTTTAATTAAAAGTAGAGGTGTGAGAACATGGGAAAACCTGTCTG
The DNA here is from genome assembly GCF_000700745.2 of Antrostomus carolinensis. Classification (NCBI taxonomy): domain Eukaryota; kingdom Metazoa; phylum Chordata; class Aves; order Caprimulgiformes; family Caprimulgidae; genus Antrostomus; species Antrostomus carolinensis. The sequence goes on along the minus strand of NW_010318920.1, from coordinate 14,044 downwards.
CAGAACCAGGCTGACTTTGATTTAAGTTTGTAAATTTGGAACCCAATTTTCTGCTGCTATCATCTGTTTGGAGTGGTACCATGGAGCTTGATGCTGAGCAATTCAGCTTGCTCTGAAGGCATCAGTATCTCCTCAGCTATGGCAGAGGGGGTGTAGATCTCAAGTAACCCTTCATGAAACTTGCCAAAGATGGTTTAAGCTGCTACTGCTTCTCTGACTAAAAATTTATGTCCCTACTACAACACTGGGAGACCACGGGATGTCCACTCAGCTACACCTGCTCCTCAGCTCCTCCACAGCCAGTCTACTGATGCTTAAAGGCTCTGTCTCATCAGCTTCATGGCTGGATTTAGGAGAGTAATAGCCACAACTTTTGTCTTCCAGGGACTACTGACACTATAGACAACACAATTGGGTAGCTCACCTAATTTCTCAGCTGCTGTAGTTCACAGACTTCCGTATTTCAGTGTAAATTAATCCAGTGGTTAGTGAGGAGCACTTTTACGTTCAGTCAGCCACCTCTGTCATGGGCCTGTAACTTCCAGAGGAAAATCAAGAAGGACAGGCGCAGACAGCAGCCTCTCTAATGAGCACAACTTGAATCTCTCCAGCTTGTAAGACCCCTCACCTTACATAAGGCTTCATTACATAAAAATTCCCAGTAACCTAAGTTATCGACAGCAGCCCTGACTTTGACAGGGATGGCCTGTTCAAAGCTATATTTAAGCACGATAATGATCCAGATGAGATCTCCTCTATATTCCCTGGGAGGCCCAACTGGTAGGATCCACAGTTCACTGGATTCAGCTTGTGTAACTCAATCTGTTCTGGAGATGAAAATTTTGCTCCTGAGTTACATAAAGGCTTTCTAAAATAACCAATCTCCAGTGAAGTCTGTAAAATATAAATTGTGAAAGAAAGAGAAATCCTTATGTTTCTCCTTGCTATGCAGTACTTGGGATTGTTTATTTTTTCTCAGGGTTTTTATGATCAAAAAAATACCTTTTTGATGCAAAAAAAAAAAATAAATTAGCACTTCATCACAAGGAGATAATGTACTAACTAAAAGTTCACTAATTGTAAAAGAAATCAGTGAGAAGATTAGATTACTTCCCCCCCCCGCCCCCAAGGTGGAGACATGCTGCAAAGCAACCATGACAGACCAGTATCTGTTTGCTGAGGTGACACAATGATTTGACGGAAAAAAATCCACAATGAAAGGAAGTAAAACAGTATGATAAAGATGATACAGCAAAAATACCACAAGGAAAGAACTGAGTAATAGCATTAGGACATGACAGAATACGATGTGATGAAAAAGAATTTGCCTGATATGGTTCATGATGCTGCTGCACAGAAAGAAGCATTATGATGATATACTGCAGTGACAAAAGACAATGTTGGATTACACAGAATATAACACACAAATGGACAAAGCAGAAAAACGCTGCCAGACACTGGAAAGAAGACAAAGCATTCTGATATTTATATTTTAATGATCTCATTCTAATTCTATGTAGCTGAAGTCAATAGCAGTGTTCATTTGGACACTTATTAACTTAATTGAAGACATTCATTTGATATAAATAACCTAAAGGTCTCATCAGAGACACCAATAGCCAGTAGAAATTCTCTACAAGCACTAAAACCCTGCTCCCAGTGCTGTATGCGGCACTCTCAATGGTGGCAAGATTGAGGCATGACTGTGATTTGGGATCATGAGGGGGAAGAACACTGGACCCCCACCTGTGTGAGCAAAGGCAAGATGTGCACGAGAGTCTGCTTTATTTCATGGTAACGTTCCACACTGCTGGGTCCCTAACCATAAAGTCCAGTATTTCTATTGTGTTTATGTATTGCCATATTTAAACTAGGGTACAATCACTTAAGTTTAGACAAATCTCAGTTTTAGATTGTCTGTGTGACTTTTAGGATACTGTGCTTTCTTTCTCTGTCAGAAAAGTAGGTTGCTGATATTCTTGGTTCATCTTTGCTCACAGAGGTAAAATTAGAGGCCTTGAGACTCCTGCTGGTAGAACGAGCTCTCAATTTCTCACTGTCGAAATTCAATCTGATTTCTATCTTTTTCACTAAAAAGCTGTCAACAGAAAATAAGCAATTCCCATCAAAGAGTTTTTATATTAGTTTCTGAAGTATATACATTCAGCTGGAAGATGAAGAAAAACTCAAAGTAATTTAAATCGTTTTTTTTTTTTATTTTAATTTGTATTTTCTGGGAAACTAACCAAAAATATTAATGCAGAGCATAACTATAACCCACCCAAAAGAAAATAATCAGAAAGAGAGAGGTTGAATCACTGTTAGATCACAAATAGCTTATTTTCATACTATGGCCCTGGCTCCGATTTCCACCTCCTTATGCTGGTGTTAACTCTGTTGACCTGGTTATTCTTCATCCACTGTGGTGGAAAGCAGGAAGACAGCACTTATTTACAATTAGTAACATATAACTGAGATCAGAAGTTTTCTTTGTAGTATAGGATAATACGAGATCTACCAATGGACAATCCTGATATGCCAACAATACAACTCCACTTTTTCTATGTGGAATAGCAGCTTTCAAATACAGAGAATGAAAAAAGTGGATTTCAGGTATGTTTTAGCATTTGCAACTCACACTTCAAAAACTGATTTATGGGGTTTTTTTAATAAATAAATATCTAAAAACTAGATTATGGGGGGTTTTTTTTGTTTGTTTTTTTCACTGCGGTTTTCTTTACATTACATAATTTCTCAAGAGAGTTTTAAAAGTGGACAATTTGTAGTTTGAAGTTAAATCCACATTTTCTGTGAAATTTCCTTCACCTTTCTCAGACTTTTGAGAATAACATATGAACTGTCACTTTTCCCTTGTTTTTGCCAGATATTTGAGCAATAAAGTTGTTCAGATTAGGATTCTATAGTAATTTAGGATTTTCTCTTTCTTTGTTATACAAATTTATTTATAGCTTTTTTTTTTCCCTCTTGGGTACTACTACTGAAGCTGAACGAAAAAGTAGTTTAAGAGCTTCCTTTTCTTTCCCTGCAAGGTAGCTGAGCTAAGTGCTAGCTTGCTGTAAGTAGACTGGTCTCTGAATTATGATCCAGTTTACCTTTTATTTTTCTTGAGCAAAGAAGTTACTATCCCTCTGTCCACCTTATCCTTCTTCTGGAGATTACTTCCCCCAGAGCAACAGTGGCAAAGCAAGTGGTGTGTCTGCTCTTTTGACATTGCAGTTCACAACCTGCTATATACTCACATGAACTGAAACTGATGGGGGTTGAGTTAATACGCAGGGCTGCAAACGCGCCAGCTGAGCCTTTACTACAAGTCCCATTCTGGTGGCTTTGCCATGGGGTTGATAACCTGACAAGGACAGAGAGCCCAGTGACACGCTTAGCCGCTGCCCCTAAAGCCAAAAGGAACGAGGAAACAGCCCTGCTCTTTAAGAGTTGCTTAATTATTGTTTTCTCACAGGTCTTTGTTCTTGCTGATTTTTGTTCATCTTGGATTCTTGGTAAGAACTTTAGTCATAGTTCTTCCTTCTGTAGCTTTCACTGCTCAGAATTATCTAGATAGCCTAATTAACTTCAATTTCATCATTTTTGTTTGCAATATAAAAGATGAATGAAAGAGAATGGTAGTGTTCCAGCTAAATATAAAAGTAGAGCTGCAGCAAAGAGCACAAAATCCTTAAGAAAACCTGCAACAAGAATCTCAGTGTGCTACAGAGTATTTCCCTGTACAGGCACTGGATCACACTATGAGTAGAGCAGCCTATACATACTAAAAGAAGGCAAGTGAATGAATAAATGAAATAAATGAAAAATATTGAGGAAATGATCAAAACATGACACTTGATGAAAGGATGAGAAAAGGCAAGCACATGACAAACTTGTGGCTTGTTCACAATAGTTTCCTTAATGGGAGTTGCTTACATGCTTTAGTGCAGAACATTGTCTAAGGGGAAACCTGGAAGAGAATACAGAGCAAGATCTGAGTATTAAACTCAGTGCCTTCTCCCATGGGCTACATTTGATGCTTGTAATGCACTGGGGATATTTACTGTGCAGCATTTAATGGCACTTAAAATCATGCTTTCTCCCCACGGTGTGCTGAGGAAGTGCCCACTGTATAATCGAAAACCTGTAGGAGAAGTAGATTTATCCACAGCTGCTAATGGCTTTCCTTTGCTTTCCCTGAGATTCTTTATTCATCCAAATATATTGCTTTCTACCTGAAAAATATTTATCAGACTGGAAAGACACACTAGGAAGCTTCTTCTCATGAGGGATTAAATGACCACAAGACTCATAACTTTCAGAAAAAATGTTAATCTCGGTATTTTATCCTTGCTTTTTTATAAGTAAATCATCAAGAAAAGAAGAGCTGAGGAAGGAAATGGAAATCCTTGACATTTATCTCACAAATGTTTAAGGCATTTCCTGATGAACAGGTTATAACTACAAAGACAAATAAACTGAAATACTACATACAGAAAAGTTTAAGTAAATTCAGATATTTCAGTGAATTCCACCATTTTCCAAGAAAACAGGTCCTGTGTTAAGACTCCAGACCAAAATATATGAAATCTGAATTTAGGTCTATGCTGTCTCCCAGAACGTGTGTGTGGCTTCAAGTAGGTCCCTTTGAGTCAGATTTCAAAGATGCTTACATACCCAAGGAAATAAATAGACATGTGAGTACTTCTTGTAGGAAATGGACATCTTCATATATTTGAAAATCCCACTTGGCACCACAGCAGCCATTTGACTCTTCAAAAGTCTCCAACTGTGTATAAAAAATCCAGCCCTTAATCCCTCTTCACCTTAGTAAAATAAGAAGAGTAGCATTTTTTTTTCTGTCTTGTGTATTTAATTTGCAGCTTAGAGCAGGGCTTCTCTTACTAAATATAGCTATGTCCTCCAGCCTTCTCCATAAACAGCAGTGAATAATCACCTATAGGTGTAGAGTCAAAATTTTCCAACGTCCTGGGGCGGCAATACAAGAGCGGAAATCTCATGGGAAGAGAATGAGCGATGTTGAAGGAGAAGCAGATGCCACCAGAAAGCTGAAGTGCAGAAAGGAATGAGAGTGTATGTCTTTGTGTGGATAAGGATGGAGTGGTGGAAGGGGAGATAAATAACTTTTTCTTTTTTTAAAGCTTCAGAATAAATTTGATTCAGTTTTGTGCTGAAATCAAAGTACACTGAAGAAAATCCTGCAGAAAATCCATGCAAGGATGATTACAACAGGCAATAATTGTCCCTGCTAACACGTGGCTGGCTTTTTGTATCTGACCACTGTGTACAGCTGTGGATGGATCAGCAGCATGGGGAGAAGGGAGCGCAGTGCAGCTTTCTAGCCATCCTAGATGATGTGACCCAGAGGCCTGTGATGGGCTGGTTGATGACAGTGATGGCAGGGGAGCAAAAGTCCCTTTGGCACTGACCAGTGGTCCACTCCCACACACAACACAGCACAACACAGGAACACACACTCATGGTGTGTGTTCCTGAGTGTGTCAGATCTGTAAGAGAACCTGGGTCCACAAGAAAGGAAAGTCAGAACCTGAAGAAAATGTTCTTAACCTGACAGGCCTGAAAATGCATAGAAAAGGGCATAGAGAATAAGATAAGACAGAAAACAAACTTAAAAGTATGAACAAAAACTTAGAAATGAAAGAGAAAAGAGGCTCTAAATCTTGCACTAGTACAAAGCATTAGCAGTTGAGAATATTGAACAGCTGCACTTATAAATATCCTGCTCAGTTCCAGATATCTGAAAAGCAAGATTTTCTTTCCCTCATGACACAAAGCACCACACTGCATATTTTGTTCTGTGATTTTTTTGTACTTGATTGCTGCAGCTGATCTCAATCCTTTATACTTTTAAGGTGCCCAGTAATAAGAATCCCATAATCCAAATGTATTTCCCACATGCTGGGACTGCCATCTTCTCATTACATTGTCCAGCCAGTCAAAGCTCCACAGTACATTCTTTACTTTTCAATACAGATAGATACCTACTTCTTTAAACTTTACAGAGTATGGTTCAAAAACTCTTTTTATAGTACCCTCATGGGTTTGATGAATACTGTAACAAGCCAGTGCTTCTATTCTCATAGCAACAAGGTGAGGCTGAGGTGTACTAATATTCCTTCATAATTTACAGATCAAGAACCGCAGCAAAGACAGAAACTGAGAGTTTGTCTACATGATAAGGGCGAATATTCCTGAGCCTTGAACTGGTATAATGAGAGTCAGTTCCGGTCTCAGAGCCACTAAGTTGCATTACTCTGGGACTTCCAAATCGAGACAGCCTTGTGTATGGGATCAGAGGGACTTGGGGCTTGCAGCTGGCTTCTCCTGACTACATTGACACATCTTCATCAGCCTTTTCAAGGTCAGCCAAGAACCTATGGCAGGAATTCCTTCTAGAAATTAAGCTATTTATTTCCCAAGGAAATCCTCAAGGAGTTACAAAAATACAAATAGATACAAAACATACCTTCATTTCCATGCAAATATTTTCCATTTTCTTTCTTACTCCTCAATTCATTCTGATATGCTACTGCAAATTACAATTAATATGAAACTTGTGCCATCATTTAACATAGTGCTAGTTGCATGCAACTTTGCACTAAATTGCATTGCCCCAGTCACTGTCATTTCTCTTGTCACTATACTTTCAGCTATTTGGGGAAAAAAAAATAATAATAATAAAAAAATCACTAACAGACATCATTATTTTTGCAGATAAAAGTTTGTGTGTGTGTGGAAATTAAACAACAACTGTAGCCAGTTAGCTGTTTTGATTAACTTGCAAATAACATAGTTGGCCACAATCAAATAGAAAACAATGCAGAACCCTGCAGAACAGGAGCCAAATGAAGGAACGGTGGCATAGTAAATGAAGGGATAATGTCACTCAAAGCCCATTATGCATACTGTTTAAAATAGTTAATAGATTTTTTCAGAAAACTTTAGTAAGGATTGATTGGTGTAATATGTAATGGATATGTAATGGATGCATTAATGGATGGAATGTATTCAATTTATTTTTATAAATTTGCCTCAAATGCCTTAATTCTTTACTAATTGATGAATATTTTTCAGGACTGTATGGAAATATGTAGCCTAAATAAGGACAAAATACATATAGATTAATAAAAGTCCCAGCTGCAGTGTTATTAAATAGAATATGAATGAAAAGGAGTCGATTTTTGCACTCGAGAGCACACACAATACAGCTGGTGCTGCAAAGTAAAAAAGAAATTCCCATTTAACTTGTACTTCAGAAAACAGAGCAGCTCCAAACCTTATCAGAGTTTTTGTTTTTAAAACACTTTCAGGAGCAACCACCACCAGAGTCTACTAGCAGATTAAATGGACTGAAACGCATTTTTTTCTGAAGCTGGTACTGGAACTTTTAGCCTTTTCTGATTTATGACTATATGGAATTTAGTTGGGAGAGACATATATCACTCAAGAAAGTTTCCATATTCAGATTTTAGTCTAGCTATACGAACAGCATTTATTAAGGGTTGTTTACGCACTGTTTAGGAACTACTGATGTAGAAAAAACTGTAGACCACAGACTGACAATGGACTGCAACGCTTCTTAGGTGCAATTACTTTTATCACTAGAGTTCACACTTGGGGATATCAGTTCAGAAATAGGATTTACGTTGGCATTTTGAGCCAAGATAGAACAAAAATTGTTTGCAACTAAGAAATATATATTTTGGGGAAGCAAAACATAGCTTGGTTTTAACCAGGCTGTCCAATATAACCCTTTCTTAAGAAAGGGAAGATATTACATTGGGAAACTGTTAGATGAGTGCACAAATGACAGGAAAACGGCATTCAGTGTATAGATATCAGTAAGTAACTGTCTAATTCTGAGGAAATACTATTTGTGATCTCCCAAGGGTTTGCTCCATGTGTTAACACATCTCAATGTATTCATTGACACCGTGGTGTAAAGAAAGACAAAGTACACTGCACATTATGGATGATGCTAAGCACTCTGGATGACAGGATCAGAACTCCTAGTGATTCTGACCCTACTGAAATGGAGAGACAGTCTGAAATCAGTAAGATTAATTCAGTAAAGACAAGTTAAAAGTATTCTACTGAAGAAGGCAAAATAAACTTGCAATTACAAAACTGAAGAATAAGTGGCTGAGGCTAGAACAGGCCATGAACTGTTTCTGGATGACCAAAGTAACATTTTGGGTTCAAAAAAGAAGACAAATGTAAATCAGGGATGTTATTACGAGACATTTCTGCAGAATGACAGTGAGATTATTATTGCACTGTATAGGCTGTAGGAATCCTCATCTATCATACTTGGTCTTCACACTAGGAGACATGCAGTCAAATTAGAAAGGCTTCAGAGGAGGATAGCAACAAAATTTACTAGGATTTCAGAAAACATTACTTGTCATGAAAGGTTAAAATAATTGGATTTGTCTGAACCAGAAAAGAGAAGATGGAGGGGGACATGATAAACGTCTTCACAAATTAGGTTATTATAAAGGAGATGGTAATCAGTTGCTCTTTATCTAAACTGAACATTAGACAAGAAGAAATAGGCTTAATTTTAATCACAGAAAATTTAAGTTATACAATAGGAGAACTATGGTAACTGTTAAAAGCAGTTAAGCATTGAAATAAGTAATCCAGAGAGTCCAGAAAATCCCCTTCATGGAAAGTTTTTAAGAACAAACTAAGGAAGTACCATTAGTGATGGTCTAGATTTACCAGCTTTTTCATTAGATTGGGAGACAGAATGAGACTTATTAAATGACTTCCAGTTCTGAATTTCTACAGCTCTTTCACAGATTAGAATTCAGTGATATTTAAAAAGACCAGAACAACAATTTGCAATAGAAAGTTTATGGTAATATTGTAAAGAAACTCAATTGACATGATCAGCATCACTGTATTACTTAGCTACAGGTCTGGTCCTTTTCCCAACCTATACACTGTATTTTTTTTGAAAAAGATACCAATTCCCTTTCACGTAGTTTATCATGATAAATCTATAGAAGACATTGGCATTACCACTAATGTGACACTGATGTAAGTGAAAAAACCCCTGAGATCCACTCTGCTGAAACAGAGTAGATACTCATTTTCAATTCACAAATCTCTTAATCTTATCTTAAAAAGTAAACCCAGCTTTCTATTACTGTGTGAACAGCTTAGAAATAGTGCTGCTGATCACAAACAAATGCAAAATATAATCCAATTCTCTACAAGCAGAACAGGAGGTAGTAGAGCATATTTCTTAATCAAGACTATTGAAAATATTGCAGCTTGTGAACTGAAAGTGTAGAAAAGGTTAGCACATATCTGCCTTCCCTTTTCTTGGCCTTCTGATTACATACACTGCCTCATTCATTTCAATGATTCTGTTGTACTTAATGGTAAACAGGTCAACACCTTTGTGTGACAAAGACACAAAATGGAATTTCATCTCCATTGCAGCTGATGTCAATACTCCTATCAGTTTCACAAGGTTTCACTAACAACCTTCTACATTTGTCAGTCCAGGCTGCAAATTTGCATTTTTGATCATGCTTTGATCTAAATGTATTATATTGTTTACTTGGGTAAAGAAAAATCAGCCATCTAGTAACACTTCTGTCAAGAGCATACTGTGCAATTTCTTTTACATCACCTAGAAATGACAACTCGTATAAAGCATATAAAACAGAGAGCTCTTGCTTACCTTAAATGACAAAACACAAGTAGTTCCCTTAGATGGGATCAAGGTGCTCTGCACTGACCAGTCACACTGATTGTTTTCTTTCAGTAGTGCTGCTAAGAAAAGCTACCACTTCATCTGTCATTTTGCAAGCCTCAGAAAAGTCAATGGAGAGCCTAAATACAGGAGTTTTAGCAAATTCTTAAATTTATTTACATGTCAGGGTTAACAGGGAAAAAAGGTGCAAAGACTAACTAGGAGTTAATACGGTCAGCCAGTGATGCATAGCTGCAGGTAATTGAGGCTCAGTTCAACAATGACTGAAAATGTTCTTCATCTGTTTACATTTCATAAAGGAAGGAAATGAAGAGGGTGATTCTGAAAAGGTTTCTGTATTTGTCCAGCATGACATGAATCATCTCTCTCAAGGTTGCAGATTGTTGATAAAATAATCTCAAGCAAAGAAATAAAATGTAGTGACTCTAATTGTTTTTGAAGTCTGTCCTAAACTGCACAAATAAATAAAAGATGGATGTTACCAATTATGTTCTCCAATATTGGAAAAGATTTTCAATCCATACTATATGGAGACAAACAGAATACAAATTCGTTAAAAATTGGTGGCTATATGTTCCAGTGATCTATATGCAGGATACTCTCAGATGTATCTACTGAAACGTCCACTGTTTTAAAAGGACAAGAAAACAGATTCTCTCTGAATATGACAGGCATTAATACTAATCTGCACTGTCACTACTTGAGAAAAAAATCTGCTTCATAATCTCTGTGACCTTTCCTTACTAATATTAGTACTCTTGATAAAGTCTAAATCCGAGCTGCTGCACATAAATACTATATTTCTTCACTGTTACGATAGACAGTTTCCCAAATCTAAATCCGAGCTGCTGCACATAAATACTATGATATTTCTTCACTGTTATGATAGACAGTTTCCCAATTGAGTATCCAGAGGTGAATAGGTTGGTACATGTTTCATGCATAAGATTATGTCTAGAAAATTTAAGAACCACACAGGATATCTGAAAGAAAGAATAAAGACTAAATGTTGTATTGTCTTGGCTTTCTTTCTTCTTTTACAAAAACCTAGAACCTGGTATCAAGAATGAGTTATTTCCTGCAGACTCATGAAATATGAAAACATTAATATTAGAAAAACCTTCCTAAACAAAAAAAGAAAACTATCACCATCATGGCAACTGAGATGCAAGGGAAGGCAAGGGAAATACACTGTGAAACTGCACATTCTTTGTGATCACTTTGAAAAAAAAATATTAAATTGCAGTGGATCTGGATAAAAAAAGGAGTCAAACTAAGAGCTCCTGTGACTCTGAGTTCTCAGAGACAAAGGCTATCACATCTTTTAATAATATCACAGTCAAACAACAGCAGCAGATTGAGAAGGCTGTGTAACATCCTAGAAGAGACTCTGCAAAAACGATGTTGGAGTGTCAGCTGCTAAGGTAGGTTCTCAACATGTATCAGTTATGCCTGACTGCACAGCAGAGCTACTTCATGCATGTATCAGACAAAAATATTTCATGTATTGTGTATATTAGTACTAAGGAATAAAGATTCAGGTACTCATACTGAGTACCTGAGGAGAGTATTCATAGAACCTGTGCTAACTCTGTCTTTATAGATTTAAACAGATACAGCATCCCATCCAAAATACTGAGTTATGTAGGCACAGAGAAAGTCCATCAGCAGGGCAGAGGGAAAACATGGAAATACAAGAGAAAATATACCAAAACTCTAAGTGCAAAAGCAAATTCACAAAGAGGAAATAAACAGAATGCAAAAGAAGACCTATTGGTACTGTAGAGGAAAAATATGATAATGGAAAATGCCCTGCATATGAGGTCATAAGCAATAATTGTAGCAAGAGAAAACATCATGTCAAAGGTTGTAGATGAAAAAAACAAAGTACAAAGGCATCATATCAAGGAAGCAGGCAGTGACTCAGGGGATGAGATTTTGCATGTGCAACATTAATGCAGCACGAAAATAAATAAATGGTTTAAAAAGCTCAGCATAAGATTCAAGGGCAGGCAGAGAAACAACCAGAAAACTGAATGCCAATGAGAAAGTAGAGCATCAGAGCCTCTGCTGGCCTGTAAAGTCTCACTTAGCCTTAAATAAGGGAAGAAAAACAAAACCAAAACCAAATCGCACTAATCTGAACCAAATTAAAATTTCACTGGTGCACATAATGCTGCTAGGATAATGTAAGTTATAATCAGAATACAAAAGTGAAATACATAGACCAAAGTATGGATTGTAAAAATATATGAGACATAGCTACCAGCTGAAACAATTGAACTTACAAACCTAGAGAAATTATTAATAAAATACAAGAATGAGTAAAACACAACTAACTCGGAGCAGGCAATTCTCTATGGTGTCCCTATAGAAAAGCTGCTAAAAATTACTAAGCTGTATTTGAAAGACTGGGATGTCTTCCAAGGATGTTACACCTGGAAATAAATAAAACAATTCAGCCTGTACAACACCTGTCTTGCAGAACACCCATTGCATTAAAACAAACAAAATAGTGGGAGCAATAAAGAAAATGAGGAAAAACCCCCAACCACCTCATCATTGCTAAATAAATACAAAGGCAGTCATTGAGAACACCAGGCAAGCTGTGAAATTGCAAAGATCCAAGTAGTTTAAAAAAAGTACTAAGCCCAGATAATTACCAAATACTCACCTCTGTAGAAACCTGCTTGATTTAACAAAGCTATTATACTTTAAATATAGATACTAGCCGGATTAGGAGGACAGGAACCTCTCCACACACCAGCAGAGACAAAGCTTCCCTACAGCAAGTAACAAAAAACTTCTCAGTTCTTGATAGTACTCTGCTGTATGGAAGAAAGACTTCAGGATGGAGTAGAGAGCACTACGCAGGCAGTGACAGGTGCTTAACACAACCTTGTATGTTTGTAAGACTGAGTTAAGAAAATAAACAAGGAGCTAAATAAGATTAAGACAAAACTGTAAGAGAACACAGTGTAATTCATAGCTTTGCAAGGGCTATAAATCCTTTTTTAAACAAAGAACAAGAATTGATGGACAAGAAATCAGGTCAGCTTGAAGACTATTGAGAATCATAAATTATATGCAAAACTTTCTCTTTGCTGTCTCACCTGTTGGTCATCAGGACATTTTCTGGTCAAAAATTCGCTACAAATGTGATTATGGTTCACTTTACACAGTACTAACCTACTGAAACACAAACAAAAGACATGGCAACAGTACATGGAATACCAGAAAAGGAAAGGCTGCAGTAGTTGTTTTTAATTAAGATCAGTATTTCCAACGGCTCAGTGGATTTGCATGGGAAAGCCTCCATCTACATGCTAAAGATGGAGAATCTTTGGAGCAGAAAATGACGTAATTATCAGTGCCTTGATTTTCCTGCACTCTACCTCCTAGGGGCTTGGCTGACTGGGCTCTAGGCCAGCTTCAACAGTGCAGCTGTGTGGCCTGGAAAAGCTATTTGAAAAGACTCAGCTCACTTAGGAGCTGCTTTGAAGCTCAGTCTCCCATCCTTGATCACTGCCTGAGTGACCCTGCAACCATGACCGTGTCTAGCCACGTACCCCATTGATCCTGACACACAGATGGTCCTTCTTGGCTTGACCTTAGACCTGTCTCTTCTCCATGGGCTTGTCTGATGATCCGGACTCTTGACTGAACCAGGTCACTGTCTCCTTGCTCAGGCACTATGGGACTGTCCCCATGGTAGTGAGACACCTTCCCCTGCCTGTCCTGCGGTCACACTCAGCTCCCAGACTGCCTTTCCATACAGAGCAGCGCCTGCCCTTGTTGCTCGCTGGTAATGGCCACCAGGAGAAAGTTCTGACAACACTGCTAACGACTCCCCAAACCTCCAGTTTAGGTTAGTGAAATCTCAAGAATTAGGCTTAGAAATACACATGTCCAGAAAGGAATCAATTTCTATTTGGCTGCCTGCTTATCCTGAGCAGAACAGCACTGTGAGATCAGATGTAACAGATCAGATGTAATGATCAATGTAACAGATATAGAAATCTCAAGAAGCATCATCCAAGTCAATTATACACCAGGTTCAAGAAAGGGTTTGGAAAGAATCCAGAAATCCACTACAGACAAAGATTTACCTGTGCTGTGATCCATCATCCTGTTCAAACTGCCAAGCACTGCAAGAGTAGCTCCACCTGCCACCTGACAGCATCACAATCACTGTGGTATTTGGACTTAAAAATTGCTTCAAATAAATTGCTTAAAATAAAGAGGAGGTGGAAAGGCTGAGAGCCACAA